>NW_021940604.1:1392043-1561000 GCF_001715985.3 Manacus vitellinus | reverse complement strand
ATCCTCACCGCCTGCTTCAAGGAGCCAAAAACAGGGCGTGAAGTGCCTTTGCGGACAGAGGTTTGGCTTCGAGGGTGATGGTGCATTCTGATCTTCTGCGGCAGCTTCGAGGATCTTTCCAAAGAAAGAAACTTGTTTGCCAGTGGTACTAAATTAGGAGGAGCTGTCGGCTCTCTCGAAGGTAGGGAGGCCCTGCAGAGAGACCTCGACAAATTAGAGAGATGGGCAATCACCAACCGCATGAAGTTTAAAAAAGACAAGAACCGGATTGTGCAGCTGGGACAGGGCAACCCCAGATGTAAGTACAGACTGGGGAACGAGAGGCTGAAGGAAAAGGGACCTGAGGGCCCTGGTCGACGGCAAGCTGAATATGAGGCAGCAGTACCCTAGCAGCCCAGAGAAATTTTAAAACTAGATCATGCAAGTTTTTTTTTTCTCTTTTTATTTTCAAATGACGCAACTAATTCCTGATATGAAGCCTATGATTACCAAATTAATGGAATTCCACCAAGGTCAGGTAAAACTAACATTAATGTGCTGGCTTTGAGTTCAGCAGATAGTTAACTTCATCTTAGTTTATATGCAGAATTTTTCAAATACATGCCCCAGATTACATTATTACCAACAGCTCCTATTGCTCTTAACCTACTTGCTGTTTCCCAGTCTTTAGTGAGTGATAAAAAATTCTTTATTCAATTCAGTCTCAGTCTTTTTGAAATATATATTTTAAAAAAAAATCAATGAATATCTATTTGTCAAATTGCAGAGAGCAGGAGTAGATAAATAAGAGGAAAAATATGCAGTCGTTGCTACATCTAGAGGCTTGTTTTAGACAAATGTCAGATATTGATTTATATGAAGATGACAGGCAGCCAGATATATACTCATGAATTTTAAAGCAGAGAATTCTTCCATATCTTGGCATTTCCTTCAGCATTATGTCCAGCAGCATCCATTCTAAATAAGGTACTTTGGGGCACTTCTCACTTGGGAGCCAAATAAACATTTCAAGTTTATTTATTTATTTTCAAACTGAACAGTTGGTCTTCTCTTCAAACAATTATTCTATCAAATATTTATTAGAGCATATTGATTAAAAAAAAACAAACAAAACAACAACAAAAAACTAAAACAAAAAACCAACCAACCAAACAAACAAAAAACAACAAAAAACCCCCAACAAAACCAAAACAACAAAAAAAGAAACAGCAAAGAGAGAGGTGAGTTCAAACATTTGGCTACCTCTTTAGTACCAGCACAGTGCTGTTAACCTCCACACCATGCTGGATGCTGATGCCAAGTTGTAGACTGAGCTGGAATTTACAGGACTGAGTTTGTGATGCAAACTGCAGATAAAAACATCTCAGATAATCTGTGATTTCTATGTATTCCTCTGAATCCCCTTTTCGTTCCTATACTTACTAGGCAGAGAAAATACTATAGAAAAGTATCTATAAAACATTGGTGTAAGAGGCTACAAGTACTAGTTGGAGACAGCAGAACACTACCAAAACCATTCTCAGGGGTCTTGCAGTCCAGAATTAACTCTCCTCTGATTTTACAGAAGGCACAAGAATTTCAGAACAAGACAGGAAAAAGTTTTTTGCCTTAAGAGAAGGGCTGGGAGTGTGGTAGGGTGGCAAACCTTAATTAGAAATAGCTGAAGAGTAGGCTGAAGACAATCAGATTCTTCTCAGAGGTGCCAAGTGACAGGATTAGAATCAATGTGAAAACTTAAAACCAGGAAATTTCTATAGGAATACATGATCTTCCAAGGCCACTTCCAACATTACCTATTCTGTGATTCTGAGAAGTTCTCCATGAAAAAAAATGTTAAGGTCAAAATCAGACAGAGGCTTCTATAAGAACAGATGCTGCATCTTCAAGCATGAGGTTGCAACTAAATTAAGAGAGGAAAGGGAAATAAAATTGCTTTTGATTTTCTTTTTGTGTTTTGGAGACATTTTTTCCCCACTTCTTTTACCAAATGATAGGAAAATTTAGGTTCTGAAACTAATTCATTTAGAAGATCAAAAGAAGGGCACTCTTACTTCCACTACTCTTTCACTTACTAAGTGAAAGAGTAGGTGGGAGTGATATAAAGAAGGAACAGGTCAGTGGGGAAACTGTAAACAGGGGGAAGATAGCAGTGCATTGGCATTTCAGGAACAGCAGGCAGTAAAGAATCAGAATAAAAACTGAAGGGTGATCCAAAAAAGGGGAATTGTGAGTGAGAAAATAAAAACCCTGTAGTATGTGACAGAGCTTGAGAGGAGCAGTCTGTGCACAATTAGGAAGTCACATACTGAGGTGACATAGGCCAAGGAACTGAATTTGACCAAAACATCAAACAGATGGACTGAAACCTTTCACCAGCAGCTGTATTCTGTTAACTCTTAAGTAAGCCTGAGGTTAGGGAGAAAAGTGAGGAAAGGGATTATGAGAGATTTTTTGGGGTAAACTTGTGGAGTATGACAAGGTATAGGGGAAGAAAATTGCAGCCAGCTGCTTAACAGAAAATAGTCTTTGCCTAAGCCCAGGGCTTTCTGCCTGCTGCCATTTCAAAGATATCTTATGGTACCATGTCTCATCTGATCTTGTCAGGGACATGGTTTTTCTAGCATTCCAGCATCTCCTGAATTTGACATGGTGCTAGAAAGAACTCTGATGAACCCCAGCTGTGTTACTATCTTCACTTATCTTTTTTTAAAAATCACATTCTCATGCTAGTCTCATTTTGGAGAAACACAGAACCAAAATATTCAGTAAAATATCAAACAGCTGTCCAAGTCCAATTTAAATATCACAATACCATTGGGTCCCATGAGACTGCTCAGGGCGAATACTTAACTTCATGCTGAAGTGTTCCATGAATTAGGGATCACCACAATTTTGATCCTCTCTCCTCTTAAATCATCATGGCCAGGCTTCGTGAACGAAGATTTGGGAAGGGCTCTACCCACGTTTGATGCAAGCGCGTTGGTGGCTGAAAAGGCCAGTACGAGACAGGCACGTCTGGTTGCAAAAGGCACAACTTCTCTAAGGAGAAAGACTCCTTAGACGGTATATTCTGCAAGGCACGATTCTTTCTGCATTGCCTTTTCTCCTCAAGAGTGATCCCGCGTGCTTTCTCAAAAGCATCAGCAGCGTTATAGATGGTTCTCCACTTAAATATTGAACAGAATATAGTGTAGGCCCCAAGAGCAGGCGTCAGAGGAAATTCAAGTAGCTCAGAGAAACATGGCATTTCTTTTGTTAATTTTATATTTAATGATTCATAACAGGAATATCTTTCTCTGTCAAAATGAAAGGCTTCCTGGGTTTGATACTGTGCGAAAACCCTACCTGAAGTTTGGAGTTAAAGTCAACTGTGGTACTGTAGCTGTTGGAACTGTTAGAAAATGGAGATACAGACATAAGAGGTAGTATTCTAAATATTTGGCTAAAAGATACAATGAAATTGTGACTGTAGCCTGAGGGACAGAAGAAAATGTCTAGTTTTAAAATGAAAATACACAATGTTAATATAGTGCAACCTTTTTGCTGTAGAAACTATTAAATCCTCTAGTACACTGTTTTACTCTAGTATTTTGTTTTTTACAGTTAAGAATGTAACCTTTTTACAGGACATTTAAAAAGTTAAGTCTTCTTGTTCTAAAGTAAAGGCATGCTGCAGGTCACAACATATCCTTTCTGACAGTGATTAACTTCAGTGCACTTTTAAGTGAAGTTACAGGCTAAACACAAAAAGTTGTACTATTTTAAAAATGCAAAATATATGATTGCTAGATATGTATTTTTTAAAGTGTGATTAACATTCTTCATAAAAAGTCAAGAACAAGACCATAAACTGATATGTCTGCAAGATATATTAAAACTTGTTTACCAAATCTACCAAATCAACATAAAATACATTATCTTCTCTAAATAAATAAAAAAAAAAAAACAACACTACAATGTGGTTTACATTCTCTTACTTCTGAAACACAAAAATTACATAAGGTATTGCAACACTTGTGCCATCAGACGTATAAACAAGTTCCACCATCACTATTTGAACTATGCTGAGTCTCATCTAATTCTGCTTAAAACAACAACACAATGAAAAATGGCATCCCACTGGACCATCTGACAAAGTCCTTGCTCCTTAAACTACTAAATACTAGAAGGCAGTGATTTTTGGATATCTTGAGGCAAAGTACAGTTGAAAACAGTAATTCTCTAAGTTTCAAGCAAAGTAGTTTGCCTGTGTGGTGGGTTGGCTCTAGCTGGACACCAGGTGCCCACCAAAGCCACTCTATCACTTCCCTCCTCAGCTTGACAGAGGAAAGTGTAACAAAAGGCTCATGGTTCAAGATACAGACATAGATCACTCACCAGCTTCTGTCGTCGGTAAACAGACTTGACTTGGCGAAATTAGTTTATTACCAATCAAATCAGAGTAGGATAATGAGAAATACAAACCAAATCTTAAAGATACCTTCCCCCCCCTTCTTCAGCTTAACTTTACTCACAATTTTCTCTACCTCCTCCACCTAATGGCACAGAGAGGTGGGTAATGGGGGTTGCAGTCACTTCATCACACATTGTCTGTGCTGCTCCTTCCTTCTCAAAGGAAGGACTCCTCACATTTCCCCCACTCCAGCATGGGGCCCCTCTCATGGGAGACAGTCCTCTACAAACTTCTTCAGTGAGTTTTCCCCATCGGCTTCATAAACTGCTCCAGTGTAGGTCCCTTTCATGGGGTGCAGTCCTTCAGGAACAGACAGCTCCAGTGTGGGTCCCCCACAAGGTCCCGAGTCCTGTGAGAAAACCTGCTTCAGTGTGGGCTCCTACTCTCATGGGTAGACTTTTTGCTACATCAATGCTGGGACAGTACTGCCAACTAAAATTCACTAATTATAACCAAAGGCGCTTGGACACATTATGAACAGTAGAAATGGATAATATGGTCCAAATACTACACTACTTCAATACCACAGTCTACAGGACACTTCTGAGACAAAAATGTTAAAAAAATATACCCATCTGAATGCAAGAAACAAAGTCCATTATTCTGGATGGACACCAGCTACTGCTTTGATACATGCCAGTAAAGGGCAGGAGGGTTTAGAAACAGAGTTAACAGGCTGTCCATGCTATCTGTAATCTTTAGGAAGCCATGAGCTTTCCAAAAGACCAATCAGTTAAGCTTTCAGAAGGGTTATTACAATACGCAGGTTAAAAGTTCAAGTTAAAAAGAAAAAGAGAAAAAAAGTAAAACCAGAAGCCTGTATGTTTTATCAAAAGGCTGAACAATTTGTTTCATTAAATAGAACCTGCAAAAGACAAATAAAGTCCCTTAATGTTAACATGCCACATGAACCATAGCAGCTACGTTTTACTTTCAGTTACCTGGGCAATAAGGCCAGAAATCCTGCATATTTTAACTTCATTTAGAGTTCAGGCCAAATGACAATTTACCCAGTGATAAAGAGAATGAGTGCGGTGGTCTCACATATCTTTGCAAAAGAATGAAAGAACCAACAGAGATGCTGGCCCTCTGCTTGTACCCTTACCGAGCCAAAGCTATCCAAAGCACCATCTCTACCTAAAAAAGGTAGGGTTTTTTAGCATACTTGGGTCAGAAAGAATTTTGTATTTGCACAGAGCAAAATGATAAAATAACCATTTAGTAAAATTTATTCATATGAGTATGAAAGCCATGAAGGATGTCTAAGCAACAAGGTTTTCACTGACTGAATACTCTATTAGGTGGTGATAAAAAAAAGAGGCCATAATCACATATTTAAAAATACACCAAATACTTTTCCTGTTTACACAAATTGAAGCAGTGAAATGAGCTACAAACAGAGCATCATGATGCCCATGAACAATACAGGCACAAATAATCTTCAGTATATAGTTAGATCTGAATCTAGTATATTCCTTATATTCAATATTATTTTCCTACAGGACAAAGAACTCTGAAGTGACTTTTTGCATACTGTCAAGTGAATGATGTATTTCCATTCAGAATCATTATCTCTCTAGGACTTTATTATTATAATTTTTATTCCTGGCTTACTGCTAATCCCATTTCTTCAATCCTCTAGCAATTCATCATATGAAGGATGAAGGCATAAACACACTTAGAGAACTGTGTTTCTATAGCAAATAAGGTGTTCTGTTTAGAATCAAGGTCAGTAGCAAGGCATTAAGATAAGGAAGCAACAGTTTAAGAGCAAAGTGTTCCACCATTCAATACATACTTTTTTCTAATATTTCCTTTTATCACCATATATCAAATGGTTACTCAGGCACTGTGTCTCTAAGAATGATTTAAACTATTTCCCATTCATGCAGAGGTTTAGAATTTACATACAACTGTTTGGGAAACAAAAAGTCTACCTCCACTGCTGTTTCCCCGGTAAAAGCAGGCATTTACATTTGTGCAGCTTTAATTAAAGTTTAGAAAAAGATAGTACACAGGAGATTAAACATCTTATCAAGAGTGAGTTTACAGCCTAAATGGAGTTGTTCAAGTGATTGAATAGGAAGATTATGGTAGGTTAGCCAGAAAGGTTAACAACTCAGACAAGCCAGCAAGCAAGGAACATGAATGGGATGCAACTTCCTTTCTGAAATGCTACAGGCTTTCAAAAGAAAAAAAGAGCAATCAAGCTTTACATGTCCAATAAGTCTGCACAAATCTAAAGGACATTCTTTACAGTGGTGTACAGTAGAAAGATAAGAGACCATGGACATAAATGAAAGTTACAAAGGTTCACACTAGTTAAATGCTCAGGGGACAGTCAGGCATTGAAACAACTTTCCCAGGCCCATACATTCTCCATTGTTTAAGACCAGACCCGGTGAACACCTAAGCACATTGCTATGACTTTGCTTGGAGAAAGATGTTGCCTTAGAAGACATCCTAAGAACTCTTATCTGAATTACTTTAGGATCTTAAGCTAATTAAACTCAGTTTTAGCCTATGCCAAGCCTTACAGTGGTAACTTTAAATAAACCTTTAACATAGCAGGTTGAAAATATATAAACTTTATAGAAAATAAAGTTGTTTTCAAATGTCAATGAAAGCAGTGTGGAACATATGTGAAGATTCATGTTCTCAAAAGCATACACCAACAACACACATAAGATGCCCCAAAATATTTATTCATTTATCTCTTAAAAAGTACATTACTCTTTAGAAAAAAAGCCTAAGAAATCTCAATACAGATTAAAGTATATCAAATCCTGCACATACTTAATTCTGATGTTTAAGGAAACATCAGTACCATCAAACCAAGCAAGATAAGACTTCTGAAGTCAGTAGCAATGAGGTACTGGGACAGAAGAAACCCTTAATACAAAGAGGTGCTTCAAAGCCTTTGAGCCAGGCAGAGCCAGAGTTCTAGAATGTGTTCAAGAACCATGAAATCTCTCTAATCCTTTTGATCTTCATTTGCTGCCAAAAATGCATGAGTGTTATAACAAAGAAGCATCTCAGTATACAGTTACAAACTGGTAAGCCAATTCATCAGTTCAAAGTAGGCAAAAAAGCACAGCACTGTTCTAAAACTGAAAGAGATAGAGTTTGGGGCAGGGGTTGACAGGCTAGCATGAACCAATTAAGCTATTTCCTTGAAGACATCTCTCCTTCCTCATGGTATTCAGAACCATCTCAATATAGAAGAAGAAAGAAGGAAGTTCATTATCACAGGACAGTAAGGTATGTACTTTTTGCACTCTTGGTAAAGTTTTCAGTGTTCAGTGCAGGAAAAAGTCACTGAATGTTTATTTCTGGATGTGCACACAGGTGAGTTTACCATAACTATGTGCCAGCAGTACAATTGTATCATTAATGTGTTTCATATGTAAAGTATTAGCTGAAAATATTCTGCCTTAAATGGCTGGAGATGCATTTTTGTTAGTATCTCCCCATGTCTTTCCCTTGTTAAATACAATAATTTAACCATCTTGGTTTTACTTAGTGGTAAAAGCCATCTATTCCACTCAGTCCTAGTGATCACAGTAGGAAAGATACCTCCCATCTGTCATTGGCCCCTTCAAGATTTCTAGGATGTTTCAGTCCAGGACAACTAGCAATGAGACAGACCCTCACAGTGGGGGATAATAAATAGGGACAATTGTGCAGGTGAGAAGGCTAAAGTGGGACATTACTGGTGACAAAGGAAAAGTTTACTTTAAAGGTGCAAGTGTCTATTCAGCTAAAACCTTGACAAGTGAGTCCTATTTGGAATGTAGCATATCTCATAGAAGCACTGAATGTTGTCTCTGTTCCTTTTTAGGAGTATAAACACTACCTTATGTTCTCAAGTAAGAAGACGCTAATCAGACTTAGATGCAGTCGCTGAAGCAAGTGGAATGATAATGCACAAGATACACAGTTTCATGCTAAACAAGAATATGTAAACACCCAAACGAGTCACCAATTCAGATAGTACCAGACACCCCATATGGATTGTCACAACGCAGCACCATAGCAGCATTTTGATTTAAGGAACAGTCTTGCTGCTCATTCCATCACATTTACTTAACAGTGGTAGCATTAGCAGCACTGTGATTTACTCTCTGCTTTCAGTGGGTCTAGGTCCAGTTTTGGTTTCCCCACATCATTCTCTTCATTAGGAAAGGTTTTGTAGTTGGCAAGGATGTTTTCCACCAAGAATCGAGCAGCTTCGTCTATGTTGATGTTGTCCTAAAGATGTTAAAAGCAAAGAATTCAGTGATTTTTTTGAAATAGTCACACGTTCCTATTAAAAAAACTGTCCAAAAAGAAAAACTTCCCTTCAGTCTCATCAGCATGACACAAACAGTTTAGATGCATCAGGTCATTGCTCACACACTTTTTTTTTTTTTTGAAAAAAAGTTACCAGAAAGGTTTGAGACAAAACTATTCACCCATATTACAAATTGAATACTGTGACTCTAATTCAGTAGGGAGTCAGGGATATAAATGTCACCTGCATATGGAAGACTCACAAATGCCAAAGTGCTTTTCTGCATCAGGACAGATCACAGGTAATTACACTGCATTGTCCATAGTGTTGTAAGAACTTTGGGGGCCTTTTGCTGTTTTTGCTGCAGTTTGGATGCACTTATATATGTAAAAGGACCTTTTCCATGAGCCTCAAAGTCACAACTATTTTCAGGTGCTTCATCTACCCACTGTACATATTCTTATGCATGCTTTGAGAAGTACCTTCACATACACTCTAAAGAAGGTCTGTATGCAGAATACCTAGTGATGTGCTTTGTCAGGATATCCCAGTTACTGAGGGTCTAAGCTGGCCCTAATACCAAAGGGTCTTTGGCCACAGGTTTAACGTTGCCGGGCCACCTGTTACTTCACCACAGGGCTGCCATGTTTGGAACTGCTCATCTTTGGTTCTAAAGGAAATACCAGCCCTGTACACTCTTCTGTTTCTCTAATTGTAGATCTAAACTCTACATGAGCAAGGTTGGATCGTAAGAACATTTGACCCATCACTACTGCACTTTACAAGCTTGTGATTGTCAGCCACAAACTGCTTTTGGCAGTTTACAGATAGGCACTTTCCTCTGCCCAGAGCAGAGAAGGATTCTCTTCATTTTTGTGTAAAGATGTCCATAAGATATTTCTATGAATACTTATACTGTCTGCAGTTCTTTCACTTTTAATATTCTTCCTACAGAGTGGGACCTGTATTACTGAAGACTAGACTGAAGATTCAAGTATCAGTTACAGCAGAAAGGCAAAAGCAAATTAACAAGGTATTGAAGTGAGCAGGACTTGAAACCATAAACTGATTTGGCATGCTCAGAAAACAAGAAAGCTGTCCTGCATTTTTGCTAAGCTCTTTTAATTACACCTCTTCTGCATCCTAAAGTCAATTCATAACTGAGCTATGACTTATTATCTCGATTTTCCTCTGCACCAAGAACCTTGTTTTATACCATCATGTCTTAAATGCCACCTAAAATGCAAGCTATCACTACACTTTCACATTAGGTTTTGTTCCAATGTTACTTGCATTTATTTTCACCCCATGATGAAGCTTATAAATAGCAGTTTTATGGGTAGATAAAGCTTCAGGGAAGACGTAACCCAAAGCAGAACCTTGGTATTCTTTTTGAGTATAGAGAGCCTTAAAAAATGAGTTTTTAGTTTTTAGATGAGTGAGTTTGCAAATATTTGTTCCAATGCAAACAGATTCTTAGCTAATTTAACTAGTTCTTTTCCCTGTGTATCGTTCCTTATTTCAAAGTGATCAAGAAGCAACTTTTTACTTTGTTTCCAATATTCTTCTTACAGACTTTTCTTTAAAAGAGTTGTTGAAGCATCATTGTGTGACATTCAGCAGCAGCAGCTACAGAAAGTAGACAAGCCAAGGGAAAAGTGGGACCTTGAGGCTTAGCTTACTCTATAAGAGTTATCAGCCAGATCAGTAATCTGGTCTGTCAGCCACAGTCTTGATCTAGAGCAATCTTTCATTTTAAGAATTAGTTGAGCTTTAAGGAAATGCTGGATTTCATTTCTAACTAAGCTGCCGCAAGTTTCTCTCTGCATTGATAAGTCCACAGACTACAACTGTACAGTATATGAAATCCCTCAAAGTTAACTGTTTGAATAAAGCAGCTGTCTTTCTTAAATTGCTATACAGAACAATTTGTTTTGCATCCAGTTCAGTCTTGACATTGCCTGATAAAACAGAAAAGTGCTTTAGCAACGCTGTGGGTAGGTAGTAATAAGTGAGCAAACTTTACTTCAAGTCTTGCCACTTCCTACCTACAACAGTGAAGACAGAAGTTATAATTCTAAAAACTGCACCTAAAGATTACCTGTATCTTTTAGATAGTTTGATCAGCGTTTAGTAGGGTTAAAATCTAAAGAATGACTCTAATCCTCATGCATGCAAGATGAAAAAACATATCAAACTCAGATAATCAAGATCTCCAGAAAGTTTTAAGGGTCTCTGAATTTTAGATTTTAATCTAAACCAAATATGCCCCATCTTCCTCAGGAGTGAAGCTAGCCTGCACAACACTTCAAACTTTTGCTGAACACTGGAGATTTGACTGTCACTTCCTATACATAATTTTATTTCCTACATGATTATATTCATCCATTCTTACGCCAATACTCAAGAGACTAAAAACATGTTTCTATTATGCTCACCTTGGCAGATGTTTCAAACCATCCAACAAAGCCACCTTCTCTGCAGAACTGGTCCATCTGAGAGGGATTCTGGCTGCCATCTTTCTTCTGGTCACACTTGTTTGCAAGAAGAACAGCAGGGATAGGGCTGCCATTGGGAAGTAGTACTTTACTGTCCAAATCATGCTTCCATTTTGAAACAGCCTCAAAAGTGGAGCCTCTTGTGACATCAAAGACCACAAAAGCACCAACTGCCTCTTTGTAGTATACTCTGGTCATATTTCCAAAGCGCTCCTGGCCTGAAAGAGAAGACAGTGATCAAGTATATTTATATTGAAGCATGAACTGTATTCAGTGTAAATGGACTACTGTACCAGCTTAATTCATAAGTTTGGCATTTGGGTCTAGTCATCTAGTTCATAAAACACTGCCCCTTTTATCCTATGTCATCATGGCTAGGCTTCACGAACAAAGATTTAGGTATATGTAAGTTCATTGTAACAGTCATTATATATATTACACCTGACAAGTCAGGTGCTAAAGGTAGTTTGCAATCCCAACTACCACTTTGAATTTTTTTTTAAACTTATTTGTTGAGTAGTGTTCTTTGAGAAGTAATGCCTAAAACACTACCAGCACAGCTATACACAAATCATTCTTTCATCAAAAAATATCAAGGTTTATATCCAAATCTAGTTACTTCAGCTACAGATTTAAGCAAACTCAGCCTTTTGCTGAAGGGTGAGCAACAAGGGTTTCTGCAAGCTTCAAGGCTAACAGCCTTCAAAGCATCTTCTGAAGAAGTCACCTATATTATAGATTTTTCCTTAGGGATGAGTTCAAAAGGAGCTAGCTTAACAGTTTTAGCTAAACCTGCTATCTTTTACTTCATCTTTTAAGCCTAAGATTTTCTCTGGATCATTTTCCAACTATAGAAATTCTACAGCAATCCCAGGATTTCAAACAAGATTATTGGAATAGTTAAAGTACAATTAATCACAATGAAAATGCAGAAAAAAAAAATCAATCATCAGTGAGTAGAGTAAAAAAGCCTTTTCTTATTAAGAACAACTATTATAGTCAGTATACTTGAAATGTAGAATTAGAGTGTGCCAGTTCAGTTATTCTTCTGTTTGGGCAGTCAGGCCACGATGATATGTTTTGATACTTGAGTGTATAAAACTTGAGTGTCTATATACTTGAGAGTATACTTGAGTGTCAAGTCCTAGCACGTTGTTTTGGAAGTTTGGGCTACTAAAATAGCTTCCTGTTTTGTTTGGAAGAGTTCACTGGGAAAAGTAGTCCCTGCACTTTATGATGTAGGTTTACAGTATATCATGACTTCAGGTTTTACCACTTAGTGGATATGAGGTTTTGCAATACATAAAGTACGAACTGTATTTGGAAACCTAGTTGTCCTGTTTATAAATGTTCAAGTCCACCTTTGATTAGCAAGGGCAAACAGATACAAGGAGAACTGGGCGTTATCTTCTCATAAGGAGCCAGAAATTCAATAGGTGAAGGAACTTCACAAGGGATCCTGTTCAGCAGCATGCTTTCCTAGCTCAACTGTCTCTTTTTAATATCAGTACTTTGGTGTATGATTAGCTCATTCCCTACAGACATTTTCTGAAAAGGTTGCCTAAGCAGCTGTTAGAATTGCCTGAAAGCAGCAGCAGCTGCAGTAAATTTCCAGAGAACTATGAAGAAGCTGACTTGATTTCTGACTGTTCCCTTTAAAGTACGATGCTGCATAAAACAGCATCGGTAGATAGCATATTCTTCAGAATGGAAATGACACATGAATTACTTCACTACCAGCTAATTACTGCATATGAGAACAAGCAGCATCCAAGAGGAAAGTTCTGATCTCCCTATTCAAAGCTCAAGTTTTGAGGCAGAATTTATGCCATGGATTCTAAGGCCAGGCACCAAGACTGCATCTCTGAGACTATGACACTGGAAGAGCCACATTGCTAACTAATACAAGTCTCCGAAAGAGTGTATACAAGTAACTCACTTTGTCTCCCTAGGTCTTTCCAGGCTGGACTCTTACGCCTAAAAGGTATTTCTAGTATAGCCTTACTGCAAAATGTTGTACCATGTGACCACAGTTTTCACAAATCAAATACCGTTAGCAAAGAGTTAGACCAGAAGGTTTTTACTGCTTCTGGAGGCCAATTGTGTCACTTCCAAAGAAGCTTTACCTTTCAATTGTGGGGATTTTGTTGTTTTGGGTTTTTTTAATGGAGTTCTACACTCAAATTTAGTTATATTAAGCCAGCCACTGCATAGGGTACCACATAAGCAATGAGGAGCTCCTTGTAAGCTTCCCCTTTGTTTAGCTGTCAGTCTAACAACCAGTTCCTGCCATTTGGGAACACTTCGGACTACGCTAAAGTGCTTGAGTCTTGTGTCCAATTCAAGTAGTATATCCCTTCACATCATAGGACAGATCCACAAAACAAACAAGTGTAATCTCAAGGTCTACAATGCTCTATACCAACTCAGTCTTCTACAGAAAGAGTTCTTCAGCCCTGAAATGGTGCAGAAATGAACACCACTTGCTGTTATTTACATGAGACTGAACATGAATCTGAAGCAGCAAGGGAAACAGTCTCATTAGTCCTCCCTAATGGAAGGCTGGGGGGCTTTCGATCTTTAATTAAGGCTGTAAGTTTTTCCAAAAACTTGCTGAACATTTACATAAGGAAATTAAGTTTTATTGATTAGTTGCAGAAAGGGTTGCTATACTGTTACTAGCAAGGAGTAGACCCAGCACAATCACTACATATGAAAAGTTATTTCAGAATAGCAGAAAAAGTTATCAGGCAGTTACCATTTCTCAGATAGCTGAGTATGCTGTAGGTAAACACGGCTGCAATCAGTTACCACAGTGAAGGACACCACCATTGACTGAATCCCTTCCCGCCTACTGCCCTCCCATCCAAAACAGTTTTAAAGAAACACACCTAGCAAGGCAACCATACTAGCCTCCTGTAGCAATAACCTCTGCCAAAACATGCACAATAGTGCATTTAAGGTGTACAAAAGAGGTCAAATTAGTACAGCATTACATATAATCTTTCAAAGAAAAAAAGTTACAAAGTATAGCTCACAACCAAACTTGACAAAGTCCTAAACACCACCAAATGGCTTATCCTAGAGAAATACCAGGGGATCTAGCCTTTGCCAGAAACTCTGATCATCACTCAGGTAAGTTTTCTATTCCATTTCCTAGAAAGTCCCAACATTTTACCATAGTCTGTCTTCCCCACCCACCTGGCCCAATGCTTTTACACACAATGAGCTGGAGAGCTGCACTAACCAAGGTTGCCTGGCAGGTGGTTCCTTGACACTGGTGACTTCTCATGCCCCAGTATCTCCCAGCCTATGTGAAGCTTCAACACCCTGCAACCGTCAGCCAGATATGCTGTACCAGAGAGGCAACAACAGGTTTGCAGCAGAACTACCAATTCAGACCAACTGAATCCCATCATGGCCTCACCAGGAAAGGCCACTGTAAATGAGGTTGTGCTGCTAACTTGAAGACTCAGGAATTCTAGAATAATGCAGATGCCTTGTACAAGGTTAGCCTTATACAGTGGTTTTTCTCAATGCATAGTACGACAGCAGTTTTGGTAGGAATGCAAGCCTGCGGGGATGTTACTTTGTACTCTATAGCAACCACTTTAGAGACCATGGACTTCAGCTGTCCAGAACAATCATTTAAGTATTATTTCCAGCAGGCTTTATTGATAGAATTTAAAACTCTTATAGTACTCTCTTACAGTTTTAGATTTGGAAAAACATTAATACATATTTTTCTACAATTTTAATTTGAGTGAAAGTAGAAAACTTACATGCATTATCAGCATGAAAGTTTCTATCTTTACGTATAAGATTTAAGCTTTATGTTAGAAGGATTTAATATCTCCCTTAAACACACATAAGCTCAATATCATTGTATTTTTAGAGATAAATGCCTTTTAATAGGTCAAATACAGCCCAGTATGAGTGCTGCCTTTTCTAAAGTAACCCAAACTCCAAACCAGTTTATTACAGGCTGTTTTCACCTCTAGAATTCATTCACTAACAAGAAATCTGACCTGAATACTAGCTTACAACTGCTTTTCCATCGTGTCTGGAGGCCTAATGAGGATGGATATACTCTATTTCATAGAAAGAAGACAGAAACAAGAGGTAAGAGTTTTGTTTAGTAAAAGGTATATGGCATGAGGCAGGAAGAGAATTCCATTTCAGCTAAGAGGAATTTCTTTACAATCGTGTCACTACTGACAATGCACACGCTAAGCTTCTTGTAGGGGGATGAAGAGTATTCAAGACCGCCTTTTGAAAATTTAACAGGACTTTCAGGCAGAGCTTTTGTGAGTGCTTTTCTGCTTGCAAAAAAACCCAAAAAACTCATACAGAAAAAGCAAACTGTAGAACACACCACTCCTCCAAAGTCAAGTCTGATCATCATTCTCTTTGTTCTTAAAACTAAATGTCTCAATTTCTGCCATGCACAGTTAAGATATTTGTCATGCCCCTTCCTATGTCCAGCAGGATGTTTGCTGTACTCATTTCACCATGTGTGACAATAGTCTTGAGCAATGCAGAAAGAGGATCATACCCCCAGAGAAGAAAAAGGCTAAAATTGATCAGATTAAACTAGACTTAGAATCTCCAGTGTGTATAAACTTGGAAAGAAGAGGGAAGGAAGAAAACTACTTGCTTACTACAACAGTATAGAAAGGACATCACAAGACCAACTATTTTGGTAGGTCTACTGCCTTGACATAAACCTGATGGTACCACAAAATATACTTTGTGTTTTAGGGATTCAGGTATAAATGAGGAGCTAAGCTATGGGACAGTCACAGGGATCAGAGGTTTTATTCAGAGGTGTGGAAGTGACTGCATGCTATGCAAAGTTTTGCATTCTCAACCACAAAATTTTCACATCTAAATGACTCTGCACATATTGTCACCATATTGTCCAGTAATTGCAACAACCTTAAGTGAAATACTTGCACAATGACATACACCAGGAACTAATACAGTTGCCTACAGCAACACTACAGGAATAAAGTTGAGTTTAGAACTGTATCAGAATTTGGGAGCTATTATTACTCTGCAGTTTACATTGTAATGGGGGATGAACTGTAAGTTAAAAACTACATGAAAAAAATATGGCCAGGTTTGAAGCTTTATCTTTGTCCCTTACTTCACAGCAAAAGATAAGTTACCACTGTAAAAGTCAAAAAGAGTGTCAACCTTGCCTTGAAGTGAGTGCATTTTAAAGAGTTTCTACAGCAATCTTTCCCAGTGTAAGAGAGAAACAACAGTGTCCTATTTATTACAGAAGTGACTTATTGTGGCAGTTGTTTCCTATAGTTAATAAAATATACCCTACAATCATACCATTATTTCTGCTCTTAATTATTCCTACATGATGGGAATCAGGGCTAGAAAAAGCAATTTAAATGTAAAAGTGACTGTTCAACATGCACAATATTGAGTTTGTCAGGGTCCCTTCTCCCAAATTACTTACTATAACTGTAAATCTTAATATGTAGTTTATATGAACTCATAGAACTTATTCAAAGAGCATAAAAGGGCCTATCTAGAAGAAGCTTCCCCAGCTATTATTTTTGTTATGAAGGTGACTGTTGCTTTACCTCTGTCAATACCAACAGTATAACAAGAGTCCCCCTACCTTGTAAAAAATCTAAGCTTAATCTTATCTGAAGCCACACAACTCAAAACAGAATTGTTTTAGTTGCATTTAAACTCTTAAAATATCTCATCCAGAATACCGATGGACAACTGGACAAAGTTCTTCAAAGTTCTTCTCTCGCAGATGTGCAAGATTCTAATAGTTTTAGAATCCTCCAGAAGCTGTTTCATTAATGAGGAAGAAAAAGATGACCAAGGGTTATAAAACCCTGAAAACTGGAAGAATTATGGAACAAATAGTTTTTTTTAATCGAAGTAACATTAGTTCAAGTCATCTTTAACAGGCTAATCAGCTTAATGGGTAGCCAGAGCTCAAAATATGATTTTAACAAGTTTGGCAGTTCCACATCAAATAATCTTAAACCACAGAGGTATAGTCTAGCCTATGTTCCCCCAAAGTCAATATACAACTACCTGAAGAGTTTTACTCCAAAGTTGTTTGCTGCTGTATTGACCACTGCAATGAAGTTTTGCATTTTTTTTCCTAGACCCCATAATACAGAGTTACCAAAAGTCTGATAAACAGTGAAAAGTCCTTAGTTTATAAATAAAGTCAAACAGCTCTCACCAATTTTATCCTTCAGAATACTGAAGACAAGAATTCAAATAGTTGAAAAGGCAGTTTAAGTTCAAAGAAGAAAGAAGGAATCTGCACACAAGAAAAGTTTTATTTATAAAACCAAAGCAAAACCCCCCAAAACTATCCAGCAATACTGCACTAGTAAAGAAAATAAACAGCAGATCTAGTGAACCAAATTCAGTTAGATCAAAATGCATAGAAGTATTATCCTGCTAGTGCATTTCACGTAACTATACACTGCAGTGAACAGGATGCTTATTAAGCTATAGTGACTTGTTGTAATAAACCATTTTTAGTCTGGACATACTTAAACATTCTCCTTCCATTGTGTGAGGGGTTCTCAGATCAGCTATTTACCATGACCACTAATAGTCACTCATACCAAAATTCAAGAAGGGTCACTAGAGACAATCAGACTAACTTTAATTTGACTGCCAAAACCATGGCTCTTAGGTCCTTGCTATCAACTACTCTGACCTTATTGGCCACACAGCATACAAGCACAGTGCTAGTATCTGGGCTTCAGTGCCAAACTCCACAAGTTAATATTTTCAGTCACTTTTCAGAACCATGAGACATTTGTGCTTTTATTCAACCTAGACAGTAAAAATAGCACAACTGAACAATAAGTGAAACACCTTTTCTTTTTTCCAGGAACAGCTAAGTGGCATTACCTCATTTACTATTCCAACTCTCAAATAATGTCATTCAGTGCAACTGATTTCAGCTAAAGCACCATCCAAAACAACTGGGCACACAGACCAATCATCTTGCTGAGTTAGAACCACCATCACTTTCAAAACTCACTTAAGTCCTTAGGAGCTACATGCAAGAAGAGACCACACTTTGGATGCTAGCTGGATGTCTGGTACAATACAGTAAATATCCAGAACTGCCCTGAGGATGCATCTCCTAGTTCTTCAAACATCTAATGTACATTTGAGCATCACCAGGATCAGGAGCTGACCAAGGTTCCTTTCTAGAGCAATAATAAACATGCTACTGGCAGGTTACCATTGCTGACAGCCTTCCTCCATCTTTCTGAACCAGCACATCTTGTCCCAGAACTTGTCTTACCTAATTAGATTGGATCTGTTATTCTGCAAGAAGTAGGTTAACCAAACCACTGTCAGTATTACCACTCATGTTCAACTGTGTCTACCTGCTTTTTCCCATGGATAGCAGCCATAGATTGAGAGTAGGCAGACTCCAAGACTGTCAGTCCTAGATGGCTCTCCACTCCTCACTCTTACCCATCTCAGCTATTAGTGCAAAGTTGCCATGTTAAAACCAGAGGTGTTGAACAACACATTTATCTAATGACATAGACAAAGGGATTGAATGCACCCTCAGCAAATGTTCAGATGCCACCAAGCTGAGTGGTGCTGTTGACACATCTGAAGGATGGGATGCCATTCAGTGGGACCTGGACAAGCTTGAGAAGTTGGCCCATGGGAATCTCATGAGGTTTAACTAGACCAAGTGCAAGGTGCTGCACCTTCATCAGGGCAACCCCCAGTATCAATACAGGCTGGGGGATGAACAGATCGAGAGCAGCCCTGGGGAGAAGGACTTGGGGGTGCTGGTGGAGGAGCCAGCAATGTGCACTTGCAGCCCAGAAAGCCAACTGTATTCTGGGCTGCACCAAAAGCAGTGGAGCCAGCAGGCTGAGGGAGGTAATTCTGGCCCTTTACTTTGCCCTTGTGATACCCTACATGGAGTATGGCATCCAACATCAAGAGCACTGAGACGGTAAGTGTTCAGAAGCTAGGCATCTGATTTCCACTATGAACTCTGACCACATCTATCATCCTAATAGCAAAAGCGTAACATTCTCTCTCACAAAGATAGAATGTCTTCCTCCAGCAATTGCACAGATCTTACAGGGAATTTTACAGCAAGACTGATAAACTTTTCATTGCTACCCATAGCCTTGGGCTAATCTAATGATTTAACTGTCCAAAGTGAGTTTAGCACCTTACTATCTTGTCTTTAAGAAGTTTAGAGGCAATACCCTGCACTTACAGTTCAATGGGTTTTGCCCAACATCAAGCATATAATATGCAGCAGTATGACAGTCGTATTTGTACAAGAAAGTTCCACCTATTTTGCTTGCATCTCTGCTAAACAGCAAGCAAGAGAGAAAGTCCCTGTTTAAGCACTAGATTTCCATCCCCAGAAGAGCAGAGTTCAACCAAACTAAATGATTTCTAACTAGCTGTCAAATGCAGCACCTATGGAACAATTCTCATTGCATTAGTATACAAAAAAAGTTGACTGTCCAATTAGTGCCGGTAACAGCATGAATTCATACTTCCTACATTGCTTTAACAAGACTTGCCCAAACAAGTCATGGTCAGAGTTAAGCTATTTCCTGCCTGACACCTTCTAATCCATATCCTTTGGTGCACTGCCATGCAGCCAGAGCCGCACTGTGTACTGTGTACTTAACGGTGATGCTTCACGGCACTACAGCATTACAAAGGAGAACAATTCTAAAGTCAGTCTGTCTCAAGAACAACTTTATCACGAGATTTAAAAAATGTTAATCTCTAAAATGGTCAATGTGTCATGGCACATTGTGTGTGATTGGAATTTTGTATCAAATAGCTGCCACTTTACCCAGTACTCTAGTCAAGGAGCATTTAAAGAACAAGTTCCCATAAGCTGTTTGCAGTGACATTCAGAGGCTGCTTTTAAATCTATTATTTGAAAAGCTTCTAAAATCCATACAATAAGGAATATTGGTTTTCATTACCTGCTAATGTAAAAGACACTGCTACTGAAAGTTTGCCAGCCTTCTAAACAGAGTTCAGGCATTTATTTCTAAAAAAGTTCTATAAATCCCTGAAATTCCATCATTTTTCAAGATGTAATATAATCCCATTTATCCTTTTTCTGTGTTTCCATAGCCAGATGAGAACTTTGAACACTGAGCATTCTACCACAGGCTGCTTAAGAAGCATGCTGTGCTTTGTAGTCACTGGTTACTGCTCCTCATGTTAGATGTGCAAGAATTTCACAAGAGATATTCTGATGCTTTCATGGAAAAATATAAATAGAAATTCCCTTACTGCAAATCACTTCCTTCTAACATGGCATATCATGGTTGAACTTCTGAAGCAAGTATTTGGAGGGAACTGTTTACAGCAGACTACAAGAGCAAGGCAATGGTTACCACAGGAGTTCGTGGAAGATCTCTGACAGCTTGAGACTGAATCTCAGTGGCTGAAGGGAAGAATCTTGGGTTTTTTTACAGCATGCTGGAGCCTTTTCTGAAACCAGGCTCCTAGGATTATTTTCTCTCCTGTATTTCACAGGTAATCAGTTTATCCCTTTACAGCATTTGCAAGCTCATTGTACTCGTGGCTGTGCACTTCAGTAACACCCTGTCCTAGTGTGCATACAAAGAAAATCAAACTGGTAAAAGGCAAAGTGGAAATGTAAATAAGGTGAAGTACCAAGATTCTGAAGCTACAACACTGATGCAAGGAGAGTTGATAAAGCCTGATTTACATTCATGTAAACTCCATGCATTAAAAAAAGTATATATTCAATATTGTCTATACCAGTTTGTCTCTGAAGGATAATGAGTTTGACTTGTCAAACCAGCTTAATTTCTACTTGAGTCAGTATTACATGAAAGGCAAGAATTTAGCTAATACTTGCCTCAGAACAGCTTATGATCCACATAAGATAATTATTGCCACAAAGCTTTCTAGTTTGTTTTATAACTGAATACAAAAATTAGTTATGTTGTGTGATATATACTGTTTTCCCTCCTCTCTACTGTATTGCACATAAGAATTTAAGGTAGCCCCTCCACCATTTGAGTGGTACAAATTTGAGGTACATCCATCCATCCTTTATTCTCTGTGCTTTTTACAAGATCACAATAAAAATGCTTTGCTAATACTCTGATACAAAGCTTCTGAACAACTGCTGTAACATGAACCTTTGCTATTTGGAAATAAGGCTGAAGCACCATCTATCCCATAGAGTTAGCTCAAGCACTAAGTTCCTTTTTCATCATTGACAGAAACTAAGAGTACCTGCATGACAAATACTCTGAACTTTCTTTTAAGCCTGCGATAGATCACATGGTCTTCTCAAAACACATCTTTAACCCCATTTCTTGTAGAACATGTAGAAAACCCTATGAGGAAATTCTAAGCTTATTTCCAAGACACTCAAAGAACATCTGTCTCAATTCTACCACTTGACTGTAAGTTAACTGAAAAGTCCTGCCTTGCATAATCAAAATTACCATACTAAACTACCTTACAACACCAACTTCACCACAGCAGCACTTCCCACACGCTTATGGAATTCCATCAGCACACTGGCTTTAAGTTTAGCTCAAGACAACATACACAGTACTTGGAGTTCCTACATAGCATAGTACTAAGCAAAAGAACCTTCACTGATATGATTTGGTACCCCACTGATAAAACACAAAAAGCCCTTCATCAGCAAGACCAATAACTATACCTCGCTTGAGAGCATTTAATTAAAAGTACACCTAAACAGAGGAATTCCTGAAAAAGAAAACATCCAGAATTTGTTTGTATTCAAGGATGTCTAAAAGCTGGAAACAGACCAATAAACCCCAAGTTTAAACATGTTCAGCATTTATTTGGATACTTTGCTGTAGAGCTCCAAGCACAGTCAGTCATTCTCAACTGATTTCTCATAACCCTAATCCAGCTATTCCAGAAGAGCCATAAGAAAGGACACCCACACAAGATTTCCCACAGAGGGGTGGTTTCTAGATGGAAACATTCAGTACACCTTCAGTTCTGTTTCTTGCCTCTACTGCTTCTATGTCAGTGTTCAAAATCTTTCAACATGATCAGGCCTTCTACTTCCCCTCTTCAAACTTCATCTACTAGTCTTGCATGTTTCCAGCCAACACCATCTTTACATAAATTTTCTCTTATGAGATTTATATTTAAACATGTGTGAACAGGAAGCATTCAGAAATTAAGTCACAAGTCTTTCACGTCTTCTTCATGAGTCTGTAGACAGTCACATAAAAGGTTCTCCAACCCTGACTAGGAGTTTTTTGACCTGCATCATCTGCTAGCAAAATGATAGCACTCCCATCTCCACATGAAGGCAGCTGCATCTGGAACCTTCATCACCATATAAACTAGGAAATAACCTCAGAGAAAACCTACCAGTTTCTGAAAAAGGTTGGAGCTCCAAGTTCCGTATACATTTCTCATGCAGTTATCTATGTGCAGGTTTTTCACTCATAACATATCTTTATAAGTGAGGAAAAGCTCCCCCACAGTTGGGGCCAGGTTATGCGTGGATTGTCCTGCCTCCACCCTATGCTCACTTGTGCTAGGCACACAGCTAAGCAATTTTTTTCATTTTTTCTTGGCAGGAGTTGCCATTTTAATCCCTTCAAAATGTGTTGCGGGCAAGGACAAGTTGTTACAAGAATACCTTGACTACCTTCAGAGACTGCTGCCTCCAAGCTCTTCATACTTGAGAGAGACTCCTCTGCAAAGCAATTGAAGAGTATATGTCTCTATGGCACAGAGCTGTGTATGGATATGAAATGGCAGAAGTTTTCTGGTTGCTCCCTATAGACTTTCAGGGATGCATTAATGTCACTTAAGGCTTATTTTAGACCTTACCTAAAAAATAAGTTAAATCAGTCCATAATTCAAGAAACAAGTTAATGACCTGGTACATAGAAGCAACTTGGCAGCCTTATGACATGCCAGTGGCACAAAAGCAGACAGAGAATAACTGGAATATAGAGCTGCTTGAAACTAAGGGTTTTCACATGGAGGTACACTATCTCACATACTAGGACAGCCTGAATGCCTTTGAAAGTCAACCACATCCATGGTTTCCTGAACTCTTTCCCATTTCTCATGGCTTCCTATAGATAAGAGCAAGTAAACTTTCTAAATAAATTAGAAGTTTAACATCAACTCACATACCTAACTCATTTGTGAGTGCTAGAAAAGATGGGTTCTTTCAGCTCTTCTTCAACTTAGTATGAACTTTGTCTGATTTCTCCATCCTCTTGGGGACTGGTATATACCTTTAGTTAAGAGTTCAGATCTTCTCAAGGAGACAAACAAGGTTTTAGTAACAAATTTGCATGCTACAAGTCTTATCATTCAACTCCTGAAAGCATGTAGAGCAAATTTAGACCACCAAACTACAGTAACTCCTCTTCTGTTTGGCCTATTTCATAGCCACACTCTTCCACTTAAAGCATTACTTCATTTTAAATAAATATTTTTACAAGGAAATTCTAATACAGTCCTGGAAGAAGGATGCTATTACACTGAAGTTAATTCAGAATTGCTCAGCCAAAGCTTTAAAATCAAATTTGTCTACCAGTTGCCGTTAGTGGCATCCTTCATGAGAAGCCAAGCTCAAGTGGTCATCTATGATCTTTACCACTCCTGCCGTCCAGCAATTTGCATGTTCGTACAGGCTGACGTGAGTGACAGTGATAGTCAATGTGATCATAAAGCAGCAGCTAATGCTACTCAGTTGCTGGTTTCATTAGATCAGATCAAAAGTTTCTATGATATAGAAAATCCTTAAAGTGTTCTCTCAGTATCATCTAAGTTTCATCAATAGGCTAGATACACCTCCTGACCACATTGTGGTCAGTGCAGTATACTTATTAACACAGCATGTTTGTCAAGTAGCAATCTCTAGTGTATTGAAACAGACTGTAAAAGAGCTTCCATATCATTAGGATTTCTTTGGTTTGCATCTCTTTACCACAATGACTCATTCCTATGTCCTATTTATTTTGCCAATCATTTATGCCCTTTGATCAAGGCAGTTAACCTGTTTCTAACACTTTCAGAATTTATCCAGAAAGAGAAATTGATCACTACTTCACACATCAAGATTTAAATAAATAAATAAATAAATAAATATAACAACCAAACAAAACACCCAGGAGTAATGCCTAAGGGCAGCTAAGGTTTAGAAGCTTTACTCCTGTATGAACAGGCATGTAATCTATCCAGCTTTTTTCAGAATACTTCATGCCAAGTAGTATGAAGTACCAACATAATTTGACAGTGACTGATCAGTCTTACTCCCAAGCTTTTTCATGTCCATTATTCAAGGTTACAATTGATGTCTAAAACTAAAATGCGTAACTCTGAAATACATAGGTCTATGTAAAACAGTATGCTTCCTCTCCCTTCATCACTTCACATTCCCTCCCTTTTGATGCTGCTGCAAAAATTTGCATTCTTTTGTACCTTACAACAAGGCGGCTATTTTCAGAAAAAAAAAAATAACATAGGCAGTGTACCATTGTCATGCTCCATTTGATAGAATTATCACTAAAAAAAAAAACAAAACCAAAAACTAAAACAAATCCTCAGCTAGCACAAGAATTTGAAGTCACCCAGGAACCTGCTGCATTGCAATACACAGCACAACATAGCACAGTATCTGCATTATGGTCTTAAGTTGATGAATGAACTAGATGGTCAGTTCTTGGCATTGACTTAAGTACAAAACCTTAGACTGTTGCATCCAGGTCTTTAAGGAGACCTTTTTATGATGAACTGTTATGTACACTGATCTAGCGAAAAATAAGCATCATCAATCATAGAATTGACCGTGTTGGAAAAGACCTCCGAGATCATCAAGTCCAACCTTGATCCAACACCACCGTGGTTACTAGACCATGGCACTAAGTGCCAAATCCAGTCTCATCCCTCCAGGGATGGTGAATCCACCACCTCCCTGGGCAGCCCATTCCAATGCCTGATTACCCGCTCTGTAAAAAATTTCTTCCTAATACCCAACGTAAACCTCCTCTGGCACAGCTTTAAGACCATGCCCTCTTGTCCTAATGCTGGTTGCCTGGGAGAAAAGATTGACACCCATCTGGCTACAACTTCCTTTCAGGTAGTTGTAGAGAATGATGAGGTCTCCCCTGAGCCTTCTCCAGGCTAAACAACCCCAGCTCCCTCAGCCTCTCCTCACAGGACTTGTGCTCGAGTCCCTTCACCAGCCTTGTTGCTCTTCTCTGGACCTGCTCCAGCACCTCAATGTCCTTCCTGAACTGAGGGGCCCAGAACTGGACACAGCACTCCAGGTGTGGCCTCACCAGTGCTGAGTACAGGGGAAGAATCACTTCCCTGGTCCTGCTGGCCACACTGTTCCTGATCCAGGCCAGGATGCCATTGGCCTTCTTGGCCACCTGGGCACACTGCTGGCTCACGTAATCTCTCTTTCTATGCACAAGGGTTAGATTTTAATTCAGAAGCCTTTCTAAATGCATCAAAATCAATTCAGCACCATATTGCTTGCAGGGAAGTCACATGTAACATTACTTACCATAAGATTCAGATCTTTTCAAGAGATCTAAAGCTGTTTGTCTGCACACACCAAAAGACAAAATTATCTACGTGAGCTGTTGAAAGCCAGAAGACGGCTGGGCTGACGAGTTAAAAGGGAATGACTATCACATGCTCAGGCACTGTGCTACACACTTCAATAAAGTGCTTTAGAGAATATGTTCTATGACTATATAGAAGCCATCTTCAACTTGGTTTTTTAACTAATAACTTCAATATAAATCTGCTGACATCTTCAGGTATTTGGAAATATTCCTGACTCTGTACATAAACAACTTCAGAACACAATCCCAGGCTGAGGACTTCAACAGTTTTAAGACCATCAAATAACTCATATGGATATTAAGACACTCTTTATTTTAATTATTAACTCTGAGATGTCAAGTGCTATAGTAGTCCAAATTGTCACTCTCACGCTGGCTAAGCACATGCCAATCAAAAATGATTAAGTCTAAGATTACTTCCCTTCTTGGTCTTATTTTTTTTATTGGGGGAAGAACCCTCAGCCCCTTGAAAACAGAATAGCCTGAACTACCAGATTAGACTAAGAGTTTGGAGTGCAAATTGCAGAACAGTTGTATCTTCCCATTTTTGCTAGGGAAAGACTAGCCAGGGGTTTCATACAAAAGTACTATGAAATAAGAAAAATATTTCAGTGACAGGAAAAAATTTAATTCTTAAATCTATCAAATATTAGCACAAGCTTCCAGGGATTAATTAGAAGCTCTTAACTCAGTCTTTACCTATAAGTTTCAAAAACACGCTAAGGGCAATAATCAAGAGTGAAAAATACTGTCTTCTGGATCTTGAAATTAACATATGGATATATTGATGTAACAAAGAACCTATTTACATTTTGGGAAGTTCTAAGTTACAGCTAAGTTTCTGCCTATCCTGTTGAAATGGGTTGCTTTGGAAAAACATACAGCCTGCCCCAGGCTCAGTGATTAAGGACTGAAAAGAAGTCAAATGCAAGCATGGCAGCCTGCCAAACCCCAGGATCCTGATAGCCTCCCTTCTCCTATCTTTGGAACCCCAGACTTGCTAAAATATACCCAGGGGATTGCAGCAGCTTGTACTGATACTGTTAATTGATTTACAGAAAGTTAAAGGAACACATCAGAAGAGAAAGCTTGCCAACATTTTACATGCTCTTCAAAACAGCAATTACAAAATATTTTCATTGGCCTTACAGGCCAGCAGCAGAAAGATACATGGGGTGTTTCGGCATATGGCATTAAGAAGCAGGCTTTTTAGTCTGAGGAATCACATTTGTAGTGTTTTAGAGCAGAAAGAAGAGAAGCTGATGTACAGCTGGTCTGCCACAGGGCTACAGCAGCCACACATTACACTTCCTAATTTCTGAGTTTCCAGCAATAAGGCACAGAGTTAATGGAAACAGTAACTACCAGGTTTTCTTCCTTGTGTCTTCCAGTAGCATAAGTTTAAACACCAGGATTTGAAATACATTTTCATATCCAAAATTGGATATATTCTGAACATGGCAGACACGGATGAAGAGAGCTGCAGGTTCATATCTGGGCTGCACACAAAACCAGAAATACAATACCAATCAAGGTGATTAAGGAGCTGACAGGACAGACTTCTTACAAGGCCACAGCAAAACAGAGATTGTTCTATGGCATTTAACACTGCAGCATAAGAAAAGTTAACCATGGTAAGTATACAGTTGGAATCTTTGAAATAGAGGTGTTAAATAACAGTTTTGAACTAGAGGAAAGGAATGATGCACAGTTTGCACAAGTGAGCAGGGCTTTTCTGCTTCCACATGCTCAAAGTACCTTCCTAATACACAAACTCGTTATTTGAATGTAGAGCTAAGCATAACAGAAGTTCCATTCCCTCACTCCACGTTTCAGGGACATAAGTTACTTTTAAATCAAGGAGGTGGCTCCAAACACACAAAGTTTAGCATACTTCTTTTGAGGACAATTTTAGCTATTTGAGTTACCTTTAACCTGTAAAGCATGCTTACTAAACATAACCTACTTGGAAAAGATATTTATTTCTTCTAGATGCATTACAGAGCCTTAACCATGAATTGATTTTAGCAGTAGCTGTAACCAAGGCCACTAGCGCCCAGACAAGCAGGTCAGGAAGAGCAATACGAGCAGGAACCCTCCGGGAGCTGTGGATCCGGCAGTCAGAGCAAAGCAGCTGCTTGAAAACTGCTACAAAACCCCGGGCCAAGCCAAGAGCCCCACAAAGTCAGTTAACATCAGCACACAGAGCTGCTAAAAAGCCAAAAACTTCACTCCCACGTCAAGACCTCCCTCTACTTATGCCTCAAGGCAGGCAAGAGAGGTTGCATGTAACAGGGGGAAGGAGAAAAACAAGAAAGCAGATTTCACTGTCAAAATACACTTCCGTCCGCAGAGGCCGTGACTCGGGCCCCCAGTAGACAGGTTCACAGCACCCTCGGGGCTCACCCTGCCGGGAGAAGCCCGCCTCGTCCCGTACCTGCTATATCCCAGAGCTGCAACCGCACCAGGGTCTTGCTGTCCCAATTGATGACTTTGAGCGCGAAATCCACGCCGATAGTGGCCCGGTAGTGCTGGGAGAAGAGCTGGTGCACGTACCGCTTGATAATGCTGGTTTTCCCCACGCCCAGCTCCCCGATCACCAGCACCTTGAAGAGGTGCTCCCGACACTCCGCACACGCCGAGCCCGCTTCCTTCCCCGCCCGGCCATCCTCGGCCCTCCCTCCCGTGGAGTGCGGGCGGAGAGGCCGGGCTGCCGGGGCCGCCGACTCTCCCGCTTCTAAACTTTCCCAACTAGCAACTTTCCTCCAACTTTCTCCAGCCGGCTCCCTGCAGGGCCGGCCCTCCCCGGGCGGGGGAAGACAGAGCAGGACAGAGGGAGGAAGGGAGAAAGGAACCCCAGCCACCACCTGACTGCAGTCACAGGACGCGGAAACTCCGCGGGCTTATACCAGCCCGGGGGAGGGCGGTGGGGAGGGGCAGGGGGCGGACCTGGCCCGCCCCGCCGCTCCGGGATGCCGGGTGGGAATCGGGACACAGCACGGTAGGAGCAGGTTTGCGTGTATCCCAGAAGCTGCCTCGGCTCCACGTCCGCCAGAGCGGGCGGGATGGGCTGGAAGCACTCGGGGAGAGCGGAGCGGGGTCGCGGCCGCAGGGGCCGTAGCGGGAGCTGAGCCTCGAAAGAGGGCTCGGACCAGGGAAGTTTCAGCTCCCCACCGGTGCCATCCTCTGCCCCCTTCTAGTGGTGCTGGCAGCGAAGTTTTCCCCCGATGAAGTCTCTGGAAACACTCGGGTTTTCTCCCCAGCGTTCGGCAAAGCGTGTTACGACAGAGAGGGCTTTATCAGGATGCGCGGCAAGTGGAGAGTTCCAGTGACCCATGCTGGCACCCCGTCGCCTCTCCGTTACCAGAAGCCGTCTAGGGGCCCTGTGGGTGCAGGGTGTTGCACCCCAGCCACCTCCCTGAGCTCACAGGCCCTGCAGTAAGGCCTGGGACTGGGCATGGGAAGGGTGGTGCTGAACTCGCCCTGTGCAAACAGGCAGCAGTGACGTAGCGTTGTGCACTCGGGCAACCAGGTAGAAATCACCTGCTCATCTGCAGGACTCCTATTAAACCCATTAAACACCTACGGCTAAAATTGTTCCCCTCCAGTTCCTAAACTGATCTAGTAAAATACTTTTTATCACTCTCTGGTTGTTTTAAAAATTATACCAGATAGTCCTAGAATCACAGAATGGCCTGGGTTGGAAGGGACCTTAAAGATCACCTCATTCCAACCCCACCACCATGGGCAGGCACACGTTCCAGTAGACTAGGTTGCTCAAAGCCCCATCCCAGCTGGCCTTGAACACTTCCAGGGATGGGGTATCCACAGCTTCTCTGAAACAGACACATAGTTAGAACCCAAAATAAAATAAGTTTCCAGTCCTTAGGACTATGCAGTACCATGTATGCAGATTGTAGGTGCCAGGAAAAAAATATCTTTACTAACATACTCTCCAAATGAAACACACAACCCCAGCTGTTTGTGCTTGCAATAAAAGGATGAAGTTGTGTGGCTAAGTGGCATTGTCTCCATGCTGTAATATTTGTTTATCATATAAATACTTTAACAGAACTATTTTGTGCTGGAGAACAATGACAGCCACTCCAAAACGGAAATATTATGTGGTTGTCTGGACAGCATGTGTGCACACAGGCTGGAAAGCCAAGCAAAGATCCGACTAACAGTGAAGTAATGCCTCCAGGTGGAAAGAAAGAAGTGGTTAAAATATATGGTAACTAATCTGTCAAACAATCATCAGTTACTTCTGATACTACAGCAATTTATTCCATATGCTAATTTCTTTGCTATGCTTTAAATCAATGGCTTCAGTAAAATGATCCAAACTTCTTCAGGTGGCTTGGAGAATACTTACTTCCATGTCATACAAAGATGGTGTATACAATGTAGATGGGAGTGGATGAAGATAATAGCTGTTTGGCAAAATAAGGCAAAATAGCTAGCACTCTTGGAGAAAAATTGTGTTTAGTGATTTTGGTTTAATTTTGTTAATTTAAATTGCTATGATATATTAACTTCATGATAATTGTTCCAAGTAGTGTTTACTTTCCCAGCAGTAATGACATCAGAATATAAGCTAGGAAAAGTCTGTAACTCAGTTTTTTTATTTTTTTTTTATGGAGGGTGGCAACGGTAACACAGGTTCCTGTCAAGAAATGAGACAAAAAAGAGACATTGTCACTAACTGAGAGGTTGAAGATGAATATGAGACTGTTATTTTATATTAGACTGTATATTAGAAAGTGATACTTTAACCACTATGCACTTTGGTAAACCTCTCTAACTGTGTTTAGACTGATGTCTGTTGGTTTGTGCACTGTGGTCCATTCAGACAGGGGATTTGTCTGGCATGCACTGAAGATCTCTGCCCAGACCAGTGCCAAAGTTTCACTCTTCTTGCAAAAAACAAGAGGGGATGGAATTGTCACATGCTTACGTAAGGATGTTGCTAGGGTCTAGTATGGGTGCTTTCTTCCTCAGGCTTAGATGTAGTCTTTGTGCCTTCATTCCCAACCTGTCACACAGTAATTACTTCCCTCATTCCTTTTTTTTTTTTTTTGGTAAAAGCAAGTGAATTGGTAAAACCAATATTCTGGTTTTGGCTGGGATGGAGTTATCATATGAGACAACTAAATGACCATCTGTACTATTATTAATAAACTGAATACAAGTACTTAAGGATACAAGTTTGGTATCAACAGCACAAAAGAAGCCTGTAGCTTAATTTTTTTCTCACATACTGATTTTGAGCAGTATGAGCCAACATCAGAACCAAAGAAGTCTATAAAAATCATGAAAATCATGATCTGTTCATAGAAGAGTCACTAAAAAACACCAAGGGCAAAATGTGACTGATAATTTGCCATGATTAATAGTTTGATTAGTACTAATTACATTACATCGAGCCAAACATATAGCACTAGATCTTACCTGAACTAATACTTTGTCTTAATTTCATTAATATTAATTTTGTTCAAGCTGTCTGATACCTTTGTGGAACAGCTTGGAAAAATTCAGTCATTTGCAGTCTTGTCTCTCTGGTGCAGTAAAATCCATCATGTATGAGGTTGTAGAATAATCAACACCCGCCTGGTGCAGAGTAGGTAATCTTCATATTGTGAGCTAAATTTGGGTGTCACTTGGTCTTCTATAAGTAATTCTACTTCTTAACTGGCTCCCTTTTGTCAGTTGAATGTCAACAAAACCCCCCTATTGAACAAGGGCTGTTGACCTTATGATAAAGTAATTGGGATTACAACATTATATTTTGCCTTCAGTTGCCTCCACTGGGAGACCAAGAAAGGGTTATTTTGAACCATATTAACTAGCTTATCTGGTTGGTTGCCTTTAAATAAGACACCTGTTTCATATTTCAAATATAAAATAAATGCTATTTGGTTTTGGTGGGGGTTTTTTTTGTTTCTCTGCACCGGAGGTTTCAGGAATGTGTAAGAGAAAATGTGTATCTTACAAAACAGGCTTTTTATATCCTCTCAGTCCAAAGGCTAAAGTTTGATCTGAATAAAAACTATTTATTTTCAACAGTTGCTGTTTGTTGGTATTAGTCAGCCCATCCCTGGGTTCCTTTTCTAAATTATCTATTTATCCACATGTCAGAATATTGGCTTCCAACAGCAGGTTGGTTCAAGGAACCAACTGCTCACTGGAAATGCTTCAGAACTTTTAATAGCCTAATGATCATTACATGACAAACACCAAAGGGCTGGTGAAATATCTTAGCTTTTAAGACAACATTGTAGCTTCCTTTTTTTTCTGATCCTTGATGTCTTTTGTATTTCTCTTCCTTCAAGACTGCTTCTTCTAATCTTTTACATGTTAGTCTCTCCTCCACTTCCTCTACAACACCATTTTGCCTTATCTCCCTTCTATTTTCAGCATACCAACTGTAAGTCTTTAATAACTTCTCTTTTTGCCTTCTTTTTCTTTTTTAACCTCCTATTTTTATTTCCTTTTCCCTTGAATGTTTGTCTTCACCTGACCTCAGTTTAGGCCTTTCATTTTTTACTTTCTTTTTCATTATTTCCTTCTTTCTTTCATACTCAGCTTCCTGTTCTCCTGAGTTTTTTCTCCTCTGCAGTGAGTGAGAGATTTTTCATGTTTCTGCTTGTCAGCCTGTGGTAAGGAAGGGACAGCAACAGGTTCAGCCAGTTAGACCAGGAAAGCCACAGGAGGCACATTATTGCCCAAAGCAGAGGGATACATTTCGTTTACTCTTCCCTGTAGATGCATTAGAAGTGAAATTCGTAGCTGAAGGGGTGGTGTGAGTAGCTGAAAAAGTGGAAGTACAACACATGGGCAACTTCCCTGTATGCATATGAGGAAGCACAGCTGCTTGGACACCGTGACTGAGCAGATTTGCACACGATGTTATCTATCTCCATGTGCTTCTCTGATCTGGTGGAGGATGCACAGAACACTTCTTCTGCTCTACATAGTGTTTCCCAAAAGTCAAGGTGAAGGAAAAGGTCTCTGCTGTAAAAGAACACTGTCACCACAAACGTAGTGTACTTCTGGCACAGCATAGGTGACTGAATGCTTTCATTTAACCATGATTTTTTGAGGGAAATTTCCCAAAGTGCTGCTTTTAGTGATAGTAACATAACAAACAATAGAGACCAAGGTAAGAGTGGAAGGCTGGAGGTCTTTTGGAAAATGCTTCTATGGTCAAGTAAAACACTAGACAACAAAGCATATACACAAGAGGACTGAATTAATGTTACTTGAAATTTATGTATGAGTTTACAGTCTACAAATATGTGTCTAGATTTTGCCCACAGAAAACATTCTCCATCAGTTGTATGAGAGCACCCATGAACAGAAAGCCGTGATTATATGTTAGTATTAGCCTGCCTGGGGCTGCACTTCCTGCAAAGCAATGTGATACACTGTTGTCTCCTGACCATAAATTTAACTGAATTATGTGGGCTTAAACTTGTAATACATACACAGCCTGCATATAGGACAGTTCTATTGGTACTTGAAAGATGTGGTTGGAGAAATACAGATACTGTTTCTGTGTCACTTGTAAAATGTATCTTGGATGCATACATGCAGAGCTGTTATTAGACAATCATAAATATAGATTGGAAAATCCAAAAAACTAAACATAAATTTTTATTAAAGCTGGTAAAATAGTGCTGTATGCAGTGCAGTAATGAGAGAATTCTTCTGTCTGGAAGAGGAAGAGAAACCAATCATGAAGAGGTCATCTCAAATAATGATGTTTGTCAGGCTCAGGCAAATGTCTGGAGAGATGCCTGATGATCCCAGACAGAAATCTCTTTCCGATGGTCTTGCATAAACTTAGGATAGTTTTCCTCAACTAACTCGTCTGTAATCTATGCAAGTAAATGATGGACTTGGACTGCCATTTTCATATGGCTATCAAGCTTACTTGTTCCCCAGTTACAGGCTTCCTGTTAACCACATTCTGGGTTATATTTGTTTTATCACTAATTCTGTTATTTTGAAAAGTCTTTTGTGTCTTTTCAGTCATCAGGAGATTAATAGATATCATACTGCTGAGGCACTGAGGGACTGAGAGGTTCTTTCATCCTCTAGCTGTGACTGCAACAAAATAGTGGCAAACACTTGCAAAAGTGCAAAAGACCTGCTGATCTCTTCCTTGAATTCTTTTGGTAAATCCACATCTATGTAGGAAACAGACTGAGAGAAACCGCTTTTGAATTGTCTCCACTGCAAATATTTTTTTCTTCTTTATGAATGGAAATGGTAAATTCTTTGCCTTCATTATCAGCACTCTGAAGAAGATAATAGTTTAATAGTTCAGTATTGAACCGTAGCAATGAGCCCCATGAATGTTGTTGGAAGGCAGATTTGTGGCAAAATTGGTAAATACTTGTAGAGCATCATTGCAGGTCTGAAGACTGAGGGCCAGAAGGGAGAGCAGCAATTGATTGGAATTCAGTTAAGCAAGATAGAATAGTTGTTGAAATACTGAGGAAATTATTATGGTAAACTCCTTCTTCCTTTACTAGCTGTTCACTCCAGCTTGTAAGTGGACCTTATTTCACAAAATTCCCCCAATACCTTTTCCCACTTTCAATGGTCATGCCCTCATTTTTCTCCCAAGTGCTCCCAAGCCACGTACTAGGAAGGGAAGTTCTTCCATACATTGCCCTTACTTTCCATCCATGGCCTTTACTTTCCACCCACAGTAATTCCACCTGACATAAAGTCAGGGTCATTTTATTCTCTCATCAGTATAGAAGACTAGACAGTGACCTACGTGGTGGTGATTAACTAATAGCACCTATAGCAAAATATGGAGGCTGTGAGCACCTGAAGGTGGGGAGAGGTGAGAGGATCTACTCTAGCAGCAAACTGTAGCATCTCCAGCTGGGCAAGAGTGGACTCTGCAGTAGGTACCAACCAGACACGAGCTGCCCTAGGAAAGAATTTTTGTATGTTTTAAACACTTCTAAAATTGAAGTATTGGAATGTATTAGGAAATCCTAATTACTTTTATGGCAAAAAGTTACCATAATGTTTTGTGTCATTCTTATCTAAAATCCTTATCGTTCTTAACTTATCTTTGTTGAGAAGTGTACTTTTCCTGTACCACACAGCAATATCTGCAGCTACGGAAGTATGAATAAAGATGTGACTTGGAAACATAGATACAAAATTACATAGATATTTAGAGTGACAAGAGTGAAAACTGGATACTATTGTAAATAAATCCACATTGATTCACGTATTTCATTTTAATTAGTTAAAATTTATTTCATTTCTAACAACCCTTTAAAGCAACAGCATTTGTTGTATCTTACATGTGGAGCAAAGTAGGGAAATTGAAACAAAAAGCATTCTGTGACCTTGCGTAAACTGTGTTACACTAAGTCCCCATTCTGCTTACCCATTTAAGCAAGTGTGGAAGTTCAGACACCATGAGTCATCCCATCGAGCCCACTTTCTAGAGGTCATTCATGTCCATGAACTTTGTCACATGCAGCCAGCTTCTTATTTTTCTGTGGTGCGACGCAGAATGGAATAGACCAATATTGCAGCAGACCTGGAAATACAGTTAATATGCATGTAAACATGCACATACATCACACTTATTCATTCATTATAGGGTCAGCTGAAAATGTAGGTGTTTTACACTGTATTCTTTGCTGCGCAGTTTCACAGCAATGACAGGAGACATGAAGATGTGTTTTCTCTCTTCCCATTCAAAAAGGCAAGCTTCTATAACAAAGTTTATGAATGACACTAACATACTTACTGTATCTTTTTTTTGACCTCAGTGCTACTCTGTGCCTTAAACAGACCATGAGCCCATGTAATGGAGTAGGTCACATTATGACAAAAGTAAATAGTAGTTTCAGTCTAATTTATGAGAAGATGATGATGGAATTTAGGTTGCAACTATGTGTCTTTCTTGCAGTTGATTTTAACTGTGAGTTGCTAAAATTAATGTTTGTACTGAGGTGTCTAAAAGTACCCTGACCAATTTTACGAGTTTTTTATGGATACATGAAGTTTGATCTATGTCAGTTTTCAAGATCCTGCTGCCAAGCATGGGATTTCGAGCCTTTCCAATCTAAAGAAAGGCTTTTTATATTTGACTTGGGACATTAATATTTTTTCCCAAAAATTCATTATTGAGAAATGGCTGAACAGGTCTTGTCGAGAAGTTTTAGAGCTTTTCAGCCTGAGGCAGACAGCTGGCATAGATAAGGTTTGCTTAAGTTTCAAACAGGTTAAGGAAAAATAATGGAGATTCCCAGTCTTCATGACTGGGAAAGCTAGTAGCTTCTGCTGCAATACTGTATCCCCATTGCTCCTCTGTTCTGTAGGTATTTGGACAATGGTTTTATAGCTATTACCCTGTTCTCAGCCATAAAAAATGGTCCTGTATCATTCCATAGTGGTGCATTCTCACCATCTAAATGTTCCATGTGATACACCTTTTTCTTTAAGGACTTTCAGATTCATGTTAGCATGTTACGTAGTTTGCTAAACAAAATAGTGGGTTTTTTTCACTCACCATTTTTTGAGGGAAAGTGTGGAGATAACATCATCACCATGGCTAGGCTTCACTAACGAAGATTTAGGAAGGCTCTATCCACGTTTGTTACAAGCACACTGGTGACTTATGAGGCCGATATGAGATACACATATCCGATTGCAAAAGGCACAGCAGAAAGACTCCTTAGCTGGTGTATTAAGCAGGTTACGGTTCTGTCTGCATTGTCTTTTCTCCTTGAGAGTGATCCTGTGTGCATTCTCAAAGGAAATGGCAGCGTTGTAGATGGTGTGTCTCCAGGCCTCCCGATTTGAGGCCAGAGTAGACCAGTTATGATAATCAAGGAAATAACATATCTAGAACACAAATACAGTATGTGACTACTGTGACTGTGTGAGAATGAAGCTAAGTTTAATGCCCAGTCACTTTACTTGTATTTGCAGATGAAACAGTCTTTAGGTTTATCATTCACTGAAAAAACCCTTCTTTTCTTGTGCTTGGTTTTATTTTGTTTGTTTGTTTTGTTTTGTTTTGTTTGTTTTTTGTTGGATCTTTGGTTGGTTAGTTGGTTGGTTGGTTGATTTTTTGGTGTGTATGTATACGCAGGATTAGAGTGACCCTTGAAGCCATTTTCTTTCTTGAGTGTGTACTCCATCACAGTGTTCCAGTTCTTGAATTGCCCCTGGCTGTATGTGCCTTTTTTTGCCAGATCCTTCCTGAGGAGCAGCACTACTCAGTCCATGGAGAGTTGGCAGATGGGGGATGGGGGCTGTGCACTTTTGCCAGCTGGCTGATCAGCTGAGGGACAAAGACAATAGCTTATCTATCCTTACTCTGGTCGGCTCCCAAGACATTCTTGTCCTTCAGACTGGCATGACTCCTGGGTCAGTGCCAATTTTCATCACTGTAGTGCTGTTCTATGTACACTTTGCTCCTTTTCACTATATATATTTATCATTTTTCCAATAATTCTACTTTTATTTATAGTGATCATTGAAACCACCGCTGCCTGTTTTCTACATTGTTAGCAGCAGACTGTTAAACATAAGCTACAGTCAGTTGGATCTAGCTAAGCTGCAGCTTCAGTCCCTCAAAATTTATTCTATGGAGACCTCACTGCCTACACATCTCTAAACTGTCTGAACATACAAGGAAATAAAGGGCTCACTCTAGGCATAAGTCCCAGTAACTGAATGTCTGTGTTTTAATGCTTTTAATATATTCTTCTAAAAAGTAGCTGCAGGTGTTTTTGTCAGTATATAATCACACACTTGTCCATACCTAATGTTTCAAAAACCCATACTCATTGGGTTTTTTTGATCTATTAAGCTCCATAGCTAGTGAGAGAGGTGAACTAATGATATCAGATCATGATATTTAGAAACTCTTTGCTAGCTGAATAACAATCAAGCTGAACATTAGGATGTAAATGTTACTAATTTCACGAGCACCAACAAGCAAGGAAAGGAGCATCTAGCTTATTGTCTGCTATCAAGTTATACTAGAGATTATTAATGACTGATTATTATTTGATAGTTTGCAAAGTACTGGAAAGAGAATACATAAAACTGCAACTGGATTACATGTTTAGGTTCAGGATTGTACTTGCAAATGGAGTACTTGGAGTGCAGTTACAATCTTTATCTTGCTTTCCATCTCACCATGGTAACATGAGTTATGTACCAAATCTTTCTACTTCCAAGTACTTCATTTTGTGAGCACAATCTGTTTAAGTCAGAGATAATGTTTTCAGGCTGTACGCTTTATATCATCGAGAAGCAATTAATTTAGCACAGACATCTCACAGACTAGTCGTGATGAAAATTATTATAGCCTAAAATGAAGTGTTTCTACTGATATTCTATCAAGACCTATTTATATTTCTTCAATGCTTCTTTTCATTATTTTCTCCTATTTTCTCCTGGTAAGACATTCTACTTAAGAAATTTAATTTCTCTAAATATATTTTTTAGATAGTCTGTTAAGTTTGCGTATCAGGCACTATTAGTTTGTCAGTCATTTCATTTACAGGTGCAAAAAGTACCCAACTACTTCAGAAATGCTGCAGTTTGCAGTTTGTTCCCTTGTTTCTTTAATCTGATCCTCTAACTACTGATCCTGATGTCAACAATTTTAAAGGTGTCTAATTGTTTTTGTCATAGAGATAGTTTTTAATGTTAACCTGGTCTCAAACATCCACACAGTAAATTCAGTGGGGTAAAGTATCATGGACCTCAAAGTGCAAAGCCACTCCTTTTCCTTACTGTTGCAACTCTGAGTCAGTGATTTGTTTCTGTGACAGAGATACTAAGTTCTTCACACATAACTTCCAGATGAAGGACATTTTCTTCCTAACAACAAGCTGGCTGGTTGTAGATCTCAGGAATCATCTCTTCTGAGCTACTTTTGCAGTTTCTTGCTGTCATAGATGCAAAAGACCAAAGAATCCTGTTTTAGCAGAAGGAAACTCACTTGTAGAACACAGAGAGTTACAGATTGCATATATAGAAGTTCCATCTAGAACTGAAGGTGTTTATTTAAAATACCCCAAAGCTACAGTTGACATTACTTCCTTTTGCTGGACCTAGCAAACACTTTCTGTATTACATGTGATTGTATGTGTGCTAGAGATCAGAGAGCTTTTCTTTCAAATTGGTTCTCAGATGTGTATGAAGTTTTAACAACCACAAATAGTCTTTTCAAGTAGCAGCTTGTCACACGATACGTACAGATAGCAACAAACATTTTTCTTTTTCTCCTAAATGAAAACATTTCTTCCAGCAGCCTCTTATAAACTACTTCAAAGAAGTCTTCTGAAGTCCATTATTTTTTTTACTCAGATGACCTACTATTCTGCTTCTTCCTCCAGAAAATTCCTCAAGATGTTTGAAATTTGAGGAGTTTGACCTAACAGCAATTTTTATTTTTTTAAACCAATAACATATATCAGGAGTCCTGATTTTATTTTCAGTGATTCTTTAGTTTATATCTCTCAACTACAGTGAAGATATATTTATAAAGGGGTGATGCCTCGAGCAAATCTAGTAATTTTTGAAAACTGCAAGACTGACAAAAAGCTAGTCTTAACAGTACTTAGGATATGCTTATTGTCAAACTTACGAATTAGTGTAGGAAAGCTGAGATTCCTACCTCAAACCTAACATTTTTAAGTGCTGTATCAAATGACTGCTGAGAGAGCAAAATCTACAGGTTACCTACACACTTTGGCCACATGCAGCAATGGGAGTTTCTCCCACACCCCTCATATGCTGTATTGAAGAACACACCATCCAGCAGTCTCTTTACCTCTTTGTTTGATATGCCACCAACTGCTGCCCATTCTAACAGCACAAATTCTAACCACGTGGTGTCACTTTGATGAGTGTTTTTCAGTGGACATTTTTTGCACAGTGCAGGTGACTGAAACTGCATTTTAACTTAATTAGGAAATAATGTTCCACTTGAAAAGCCAAACATCCAAAATTATGAAATGCCAGAAATGAGGCTGCCCATCCAACTTTAATTTGGCACCATATATGTGCCAGTCCTTAGTAGCACAACTATATTCTTTCCCTGTTCCCAGCTCCATTCATTGTAGTAGAGTATGCTTAGAGAATCCAACATCTGTTCACTATTTTTATCCTTGTTGCTTAACTAGTGGCTACACCATGGAATGAATGCAGAATTATTTCTTTCCTCATGATCCTTTCTAGAGCATACTAGAGCACAATGATGACCAAATGAATCATGAACTTTAATGATCGCATGGTTGCTATGAGATGAAATGCATAATTATTTCTATTTGATGTCTGTGGAAGTGGAATAAAATTCTCTCTGGAGGCCATGCAGGGAACCAATTGCAGAACTGGAATTTGGGACCCAATCCAGTGCTCATTCTCCTGGATCAAGTCACTTTCCTTCAGGAACTGCTGAGCAGCCTTGGTTGTCATTGGCTTTACAGTTTTGAACATTCATCACGCCTGTTCACCATCTCAGCACTGGTAATCTTAAAAAGCTCAACTAGAAAATAAAAGCCCAAACAGATACAGTTGTTCCACCCCTGAAGCAACAAAAAGAAATTCCACAATTAAACAAGCTTTTCAATGACATGATAAAATAAAATAAAACTGAATATTTTCATTGTCTAATGCTTCCCCATTCTCATTTCAGAAACCACATTTCTTCCTTGTGACTTCTTCAGCTTACCCACTGGGGAAGACACCACTCGTGCTAGAGATGGCACAGAGCTACACTTGGGATGACTGTTAGGCCAGAACTGGTGTGACAACTGATGGACTGGTACACTGCTGCCCAACTGAATGCAGGATCTGCTTTCCTGTGGTGTGATTTGGGCACATATCATAAATCCAGTTGCTTACTTCTTTGGAAATTATTAGGACTCAATTAAGGCTGGAAACCTCTTATGTATGACTGAAATGAATTATGTTGTTCAACACCTGGTATGGGAGGGACTGATGGACAAATGAAAGTGCACCTTTCCTTGAGAAACCAGCAGTAATATCCATTTCCTACAGAAAATATTCAACAAGAGTAGGGTTTCTAGCTTTGAGAAGGCAAAGATATCTGAAGATATATAAAGAGGTTTTGTTCTTTCACCACCTTTAGATGAAGGCTCTCAGATATTTGCAGGAAAAATAGCAGCAGAAAATGTTTGGATAGGTAAATCAAAATTATTTTCTTTCATCCCTCATGTTGTTAAACTAGACAATGAGTACTAATGTTTTTCAGATGCCCAAAAAACATACATAAATTCATTTTCTAAAAAAACCCTAGAGACTAAAAGCTCTACACTTCTATACAAGTGCTTGGGGTCATGTAGTTTCTTTAGATTTTCTGGCAAAATGTGCCTGTTGGTTAATATAATTTAGCTCAGTTACACTTGTTAAAGAGTAAAGGTAATATATCCCATGATAATCACTGTATGATAAATGCATAATGATTGTTCATTTTTTGCTAAAAAATCTTCCTCAATATGTTTGGAACACATATTTTCAAAAGAATTTCAGGAAATTGACCCATTTCCTGGGCTTGTCTGGAATGCACATTAAGATATAATTAGCAAACCATTCATCTTTTTGGAAATAGATAAATGGGCCTGATGTAGTTTATGCCCCACAGAATTTTCAGATGAGGCTTTAAAACCAGATCATATGCACTTTGATGTGCAGGCATTTTGGGTAACATAGTTGCATGCAAGGAAACTCTGGCCTTTAGCAGAGATTGGCCAACACTAGAACAAGTCTGTGTGATGCACATATCATACAATGAAGTCTTCTGAACCTCCCACTTCATCATTGACTAGCATGTGCATTTGCTGTCTGTGGGTGCTTCTTGTACCATTAGATATTGCTCAAAGTCTGGATGAGAATTCAGATTCTCTGCTGGTCCTAAGCTATCACTATATTACACCAGGGTTTTCCATTTTGCATCCTCACTCCATGAGAACTCTGAACAGCTGTGAGAACAATCACCTGGGGGGTTCTAGTATCTGGTATAGTATTTTAAACAGATGCAAAATTAAATACTTAAATTGTTGGTTTCTAAGTTCATGCAGCCCATGTATAAAGACTGAAACCAGAGATGGTAGAATATGCGTGGCATATAATTAAACCTCTTTAATGACACCCACAGAGCTCTCAGTGGTGAAGCACCTCACAGCGGTGGAAATATTTGCAGTTAGAGGGGGAAATTACTGTCATTGTAGTCACCAAAAACTTGCAGCCTACTTGCATACAGAAAAGACACCAAGAAAGGCACTTCTACATTATAAACTTCACAATCTAAACGTGGCCAATGGGCAAGTTTAGCAGAATTATAAAGTTATGCTAACCTAAAGTACATTGTCTGTTAATCTATTTTGTTTTGTTTTGTATTTCACAAATGAATAAGACTTCACCCCCTTGAGTTAATTGGCTCATGGATATAATATTAACAAGGGACTTTAAAGAGGAAATGTTCCCAAAGCATTTAAGAAGCATATTATTTGGAGAGTTATCATGCAATAGGCTTAGAAGCACTTAAAAACATTTCCACACAGCATGATGTGCTGCTAGGTTGTTATTCCAAGACAGCTCTCCTTATTTGCAGTGAAAGAAATCCATTCTACAGCTAATGAACAGGACGTGGCTGTCCTTTCTTTTTTACCCTCCTTTCTGATAGGAAGGTCTAGCAGGACTAGGAATGACTTCTCTTGTTGAATTACAAGCATTGCTTGATGTATTTTTACTTGCTTGACAATGAGTTTCTTGAAGTGTAGGGTTGCTGTGAAATGTAATGAGCAGACTGTGCAGATAAGAAACTTCACACCAGCGGCTCTACTTTCATTATGTAATCATTCATTTCTACTCTGCAAGCTTTTGCTTGTACACCTTGTTTCTCAGCTTTGTCACCCTTAAATTAAAAACAACCTTGAAGGGACCTACTTGTCTTTAATAATGATTCCAGTAAGACGAGTCTCATAAAGTAGAAGTCTATAGATAGTGTAAATTTTTTTCACATTCCAGTTCTTCTCTGTAAACTAATCACATTTCCTTATTTCACTTGTTGGAATATGTAATTATTTGAATGAATCAATTACTCTCTCAGTTCTAAACAGCGGTAATCCTTGTTCTTAATTTAAAAGTGCTTACACTACACTTTTCACCAAACAGCATGAAACATAAGGATACCATGTCTAATTGCAGAGGCACAAATTATTACTTGTATGGCTCAAGGCTCCTGTTCTCACAAGATTTCTTTTTCACACTTCTTGAAGTTCTCTGTAAGACCAGGTTATGATAATTTTTCTTTCACGTTGTCAGATTATTTCCAGTAATCTGACATCTTCTTGCTATGAGCTGATTTACAGAAGACCGAAGCACCAATGATATATCTAATTATCATGTTATTATAGCACATTTTCATTTCCTCACTTTTGTTTAAAGTTTTTGTGCACATGTCCAGCTGTTGAATTGTAGTCAAGAGACAGGTGAGGAGAGCCATAATATTGTTAATTAGTTTTCATGTTAGAACTCTTAGGCAATGATAATTTTTCAAATAGTGAGATCAAACTTGTGCCTAAGCATTATGAAAGGTAGGAAATTAGAATCTATTTTATAAACTTCTAATTTCTGTTATTTTTCCCCCAAGACCAAAATGGTGTTCAGACAAAAAGTAATTGTAACTGTACTACATTCCAGTTTTCTCCCATCTTTCCCATCTTTTCTTCTAAAAGCATTATGACAGCTCTTATGGTTTTTTTAGACAATTTTGAGATATTTTCGGTATAGAGTTCAGATTCTTTTTCCTACTTAATGACAATTTGCACAAAGGGATATCCCCACCCACACCAAAAAAAAGACAAAGATCTCCAGATAGGAGGAAGATTCTGCTTTTATGATTAACTGTAAGAAAACCAACTTTTTGTCGAAACCAACACATTTGTAACTTCCTATTGTATGTGTCAGACAAAAAGTGTTTCCTTGTCCTTTGTTTTCTCACAATCACATTTATGACTTTATTTGCACAGCAGTATAGGTTTTGGAGAAAGGGAGGATGCCAACATTTCTGATGAAGACCTTTCCTATATTATTCTGCCTCCCTGACATTCTTGACATGGACTAGAATAGGACAAGGATAAGGTCCTAAAATGGGACTGCAAGGTCAGCCATTGCTGGGCTAAACTGCTCTCAGAGTAGAAGTGTGAACAGAGCATTTGAACAAATCATTTGACTTCTTAATGGAATAAGTCCTAGTTTCACAGCAGTCAGGTGAAATACTTGACAATTATTCTGAGAATGACTAATCAATTATGGTTGCTGTTTTTACAGGCTGACCTTAATTTTTACTGTGAACTACCAAGGTTAAAGATGGATCTGAATCCTGAGGATGTGTCCAGACTGAATGCTGCTCCCTTGGGGGATTGGTCTAGTGTGAGCTGCATGGGGTGAAAGTGTCAGCTGGTGCTGCAAAGATGACAAAGCTGGATGACAGTATATGCCAAAGGTCCCTTTGGCAAATGTAACTGTACAGAAGGAACTTTTGTGAACTCTACTTATATTATCTGTGTGGCTGACTCAACCAGACCCACAGGGAGGCTATTCATATATGCTAAGTTTTCACTCAGGGGCTTTACAGAAAAAGCCTTGCTCACAATTAAAAAAATTTTGGTATTGCTTCTCCCATTAAAATATGTGTGTGTGAAACAATAAGGACTGTCACGTCTAATCACGTATTCACAAAGTATTTATTTTATACATCAAACCATCTGTTCTGATAAGCTTTTTCCACCTATATGTCAGTTCAGAGCAATACATTGTGATCATCATTCTTAATCAGTTCTCCCTAGCCTTACCGATATCTGCTTGTTCTAATATCACTTCCCATAATGTAAATTAGTTAGAGCAGTAGAGTCTCTGTTGTGCAAGGACAAGATTCTTGCCACACCACTCCCAAGTGATAAGAGATATGCAAGACCAGCTCAGCTGCCTCTGCCCTGCACATCTGGAGGGGAACTCTGAGAAGCCGAGATAGTAGCCCCTGGGTAGCCTGTGGGAATGAGACAGGACCTGGAGTCAGTGCAATGAGGAACTCTGAGCCTGGGGAAGGCATTTCTCCAGTGGGGCTGTGCCACACAAAGATGAGAGTCAGAGATCTAGATCAGGTCATTGCCTTTGGGTTTGGCTCTATGATTTCTTAAACCTTTTGAGTAAAATTGCATACCACTTACAGTGAGAATAAATATTTGACATTTTTTAGTTATAAATTTCTCCTGGACTCAGAAAACACAACAAAAGAGGATAAGGAGACAATGTGCCACAGGCACTTCAAAGTAAAAGCGGGAGATAAGACATGACAAGAAACAAGCATCAGATAAATGAAGCTGGGATTGTCTGAAAGAGAGTAGTGGCTGAAAGGATTTAATGGAGATGCAGACTATAATCTAAAATCTATGTAGTCAGTCTTTACACTGAGATAAATAAGCTTTGGATGATGACCAAAGAGACAAATCGTGTACCAAGTAACCCTCATCAGAAGTTTTTACACAGGCATTTTCAACCACTTAGTGAATAAGGTCATGCAGCAATGCTCTTTCCATTTTTGGAGTTTATTTTACAACATACTGTGCGTATCTTCCTGAGAATTCACAAAATCCATTTTAGTCTACAGATGCTCAGGAAATTGCAATGGACACCTTGAAGAACTGGATCTCAGGTACAGTCAACAAATGCAGCACTTCACAGTGAAGTCTGATTCTTTCACATATGAATTAGATTAGTTTACAAAATGTTACAGTGGTGTAACAAAGATGGCAGAGCAGGCCCAAAGAAAACTTAGGAGAAAGCCACAGTTCTGTGTTGTAACCACTGGACGATCACAAGAATATTTAAGGCTAGGCAGTACTCATGTATATTTAGGTGAGTACTATGTATATATATAACTTCTGGTGCTTTCTTTAATGTTGCTGCTCTTAAGATGCTTACTGCTAAAGCTGTTATGAAAGATACTAAGAAATTGGATTTTTTTATCATTGAAAAGAATCTTAAAATTATTAAATACTAAAATATTGCTTTGAGCACAAAGAAGTCAATTTAATATGGAAATATTTACATGCCATTGTAATTCCTTTCTCTCTTAACCTAAGGGAATCACAGTTTATTAAAGTGAAGACTCAATGCCGTTTAATGAAAACCAATATGAGAAAACATTGGTTGTGAAAATAAGGTAAGTATAAAGCAGTTTAATCTGGAATGATTGCCTCATAAGAGTAAAATGAAAGCTTTATTCAGTTTTTAACATACTGAGAACCTCTCTGAGAACACTTTATCATGCATGTAATTCTTAGGCAAGAGGAAGACTGTCTGGTTCCATTTCAGTGATACTAAATTTATTATTATATGAACTCCAACAACACTTGAAGGATGGGCATTCCCTGTAATCCCTGAGCACAATGAGGGTATTTTCTTCATCCAAAACACAGAGAAACAGGATTATAGAGGATTGTTGTTCTCATTTGATAGAAGATAAACTGAACACCAGATGATGTTACTTGCACAAAGTCAGTTATTAACAGAGCAAACAGTGGTAAACTGGGTTTTCAATTCATTTCAGGTTGGATAAATTGAAAAATATTTTCCAGGAAAATAATAATATAAAGAAGATTAAAAAAAATCTTGGGTATTCTGAATGCTTAGAAAATTAAGTAGAAGGAAATGTAGGTAAACGACCTTTACATCATAAAGTCAAACCATTTAATTATCAGAACATAAAGAAAAGTACTAACAGGTACAGAATTAGGAGATTCTTGAAAAAGATTATATAAAATGCTTTGGGGTTGGGTTTGGTTGGGTTTTTTTCCCCTTTACTTATTTCTACTTGCTTTTTTCTCTTGGAACAAATAGCCAAATAGTTAAACCTATAGGCGTTTAAAACATGGATATATACTCAAGTATTTACAAATATTTACAATACGTACAAAATATTTTTGAAGAAAAGGCATGCTTATTTGTGAAGAGGAGGTAAACTTCAGAGCTAGGAGCTAAATGTGGCACTAGTCCATAACGACCCTGGAGTCCAAGGCTGTCTTACAACCCTGGTCTTTCAGCAAATTCTGAGGCTTATATATGCACTACCCGGAACCCGATAATATTAATTTTAGATAGGAATGACTGAGAAGGTATATAAGAAATGAGTTTTGGTTGAAAACTAACTAGTTGAAACTGTAAGAAATCAATTAAATATTTCCATTTTGATGAAAATTTCGTGAGAAAGTAATTGCACCTACAGTAGTTTTTCTGTTCATAATCAGGATAATATCACTGCTGTATAATTGTCAGGGAGTAAATATAGGCAATATAATAGAATGGAGAATCTCTTGATTCAGCACAGGACGTTAAATCAGGGTTTCTTGCATTGCTTCTTATTGCAAGGTGAGTCAAAGCCAAGGTTTCATCTGGAAATTGATACTTATTGTTTAAAAAAATATTTGGCCTCTAAGTGCTAATTAAGAAATACAGAAGTGTCTCTACCGATCGATATTGGTCTTTTGTGTCTTGAACTTGTCCTGTACCAAGTCATAGAGCCCAGTACATTATACAGCTCACAGGGAAGGAGATGGCGTGCATTATGCGGTGGATTTCAGCATGATACTCCTATATGCTGAGTTTTTCATCCAAATACCTCATGGAGTTCATTCAGCGTGAGAACATCTCTGACAATGCTTTCTGTGAGCAGCTCCTAACACCCATTCAAGATGGATGAACTCCTGAATATGCTGCAGCATCCATTTGTCTTTCAGAAAAGCAGTAGAAGCTACTTACACTACAGAAACTAAAAATACCATTGGCAGTGCTCCTTCTGGCTGAAAATTCCCAGTTACTTATGCAGAAGGGTATACAAATCACAACAAAATACAATCTTCCCTCTAGCCTCACCTGCTCAGGTGCTCACATGAATAGGGTGGGGTGAGGATGGCTCTGCTCCCCGGGAGGGAAAGCACATTCCAGTCTGGCCTCTTGTAAGTGATGCTGCCATGTACCTGCCTCCAAGTGCAACCACATTCACACCATCATGGCTGGCACGGAAGCTGACTGCAATTTCATGTTTGGGTTGAAAACTGCGTCATGCTAAGAATCCCGATCAGTTAAAGGGCAGTGGATAATCAGACAGAGAATTGCTTTCTGCAGTAAATCTGAGGAGTATTGTGGTGAGCATTTCATTCAACCACAAGGGAAAGCAGGAGGATCTGAGAGCTGTTTTTCCTCAATATCAGGTTGGCACAGACTAGCCCATGCATAGCCCATCCACAGCTGCTGGGTGTTGCTGCTCTCTTGGCTGTGCCATCTCCTGTCCCTGCCACGTGCAATGGATAATATGTCATGCTAGGATTTTTTTCCTGAACCTGCCCCCCTCTTTTATCTACAATATCTCCTGAATCCAGGAGCTTTATATCAAGCTGGACACAACTTGCATGACTTCTTGACAAAATTTTGGAATACTGTACTGTCAACAACAACAACAAAAAAATCAACATGATAGTCTCCATAAATTAAAAGACTTACAGACTTTTAGAATAGAAGAGGGTATTTTGGTCAACTAGATTGATGCCTATGTAGCACAGCTCACAGCACCCACTCAGTATTGGGCCCAGAAACCAACCCTGCCTGATTGAGAAAGTAATCTGGTTTGCTCTTGGCATCAATTGTTTCAAAAGTGAAGTATATACTGAAGGAATTACCTCATCTAAGAAAATAAGAAAGTTTTAAACCAGAGAGGACTGGAAATCTCAGAGCTTGAGTAAGTATAATCTATAGCACTTCCAGCTGTCTGTCTGGTTTTGTCTCTGTACGTCTGCCACTACCTAGGTCATTCTGGCACCCCTGAGCTTGAAAATGTTGTGAAATTTAAAGACTATTGTTTTGAATTAAAATGATGCAAATGACATAGTGCCTGAAACTAGGGCCAGTGCCTGAAAAGAGCAGGCATTAAGCAAACTACAGTCTGCACAGCCTGAAGAATAATAACCCTGAAATAGTAATCTATGTATTGGTATTGCTATCTGCTGTGGTTTCCAGCAATCTTTCATTGAATTCTTCAGTGCAGCTGATACCTATTGTCATGTATCCTCTAAAAAAGTCCAAGACTCAAGACTGAGAAGAATTAAATTTTGTTTTTTTGCATGGCACTAAAATACACAGCAAACTCAAGAGCATCATGTTCTCACCACCTCTCAAGTAGAGTCCTATGTTCCGTCTAACATAGAAATTTATGCATTTCTTTAGTTTGTCAATCTCAAACCAACCAATTTCAAGGAATAAAGAAGTCCATGAGCTGATCTGTTAGGTTTTTTTTCTTATGAAAGAGAAATTGAGGAAGGTGCCAATCTTGTCTTCTGGTGCATGCCTGTGAGAAGCCTCCCAAGCAATTTCTGTGTGTTGATCAAACGTCGGTATGGAACAGGAGCCATCTTGAAAGGCAGTCCAAGTATGACTAGCCTGTGTTGGAGAGTAAGGAATTTTAACTGTAGGTGTTCAAGCTGTGCAGAACCAGTATGATTCAGGACCAGATATTGGACCTGACTTACTCTGTTTAGCATCCCTGTAGCCACTGGGGCTCCTGCATACAGGAACACATGTTGAGTTGGAGCTGCAGAAGCCTGGACCCCTTCCTGCTGGGTAGAAAACTCTTGCACACTGCCCGCTGCTGTTGGACATTTGGATCCAAAAACTGTCTTTGCCACATACGCTGCATTTTGCAGACAGCCTGACTGCAACCACTGTGCTCTGAGCACTGCTGACCTGCTCCACATGATGGTTATGGTGAATATGAAATGAATTTGGAAATTCATACAGTACCGCATACCCTGAAAGCAAATTCCTTGATATTGGTAAACCTTGTGCACTTGGGAAGAAGCAAACTCTAACCCACAGCATCTTCTCAACCTCTCCAACAGAGAAGCTTGTCAATGAGGAGAGCTCTATAATGCTGAGATGCCTTCTCACCTGCAACTGGCTTTATCCATACCCAAATTTTGGTGTGAATCTGAAAAGTCAGATTCCAAACTCAAAAAAAATTGTCTTTTGGGGTAACATAGATGGAAGAAACACAATGAAGAACAATAGCATGGACAAACTTTTGTGGATTCCTCTAGTAGTCTTATGAAAGCAGATTGTGTGCAAAAGCTAATGGCCTTTTTTCTATTAAAAAAAATCTTTTTTTTTGATTTACCACCCTGTGCTCTTTAAATCACTTTTTAAATTATTTCTGTGTCTATATTTGGAATTATCTTTCAAAGAATACTGATACGATTAATAAAAATGGCTGTTGAAATGTCACTGTTAACTGTATATTTTGATCTGTGACATTTGCATATTAATATTGCAGTTCGTTGAACTGACATCAGGACAAAAGCTTTTGACAGCTGCTTTTGCTCAGTTTAGATTCAAATTATACTATGCTTTATTAACAATCCAGTGAGATCTGTGCCTTTTTCAATACTCCTGGGAAATATTGTCTTTTATCTAGCAGAAGCTTGTTTCTTACTTCTTGCCTTTTTTTTTTTTTTTTATTCTAAACACCAAAATAGTGGAGTGACTGAATTAAAAATTGACTGCTAGAATTGTGGTCCACATTACAGCATGTAATCAAAGCACACTCACCTTTAGTGATTCTAGCATTAAAACACAAAATGATGATAATTTTCTCTTTTACTGAATGAGTTTTTGAATGATTTAATCTAAATTACATCGGTATTTTGAAAGTTCACTCTTTAGACTAAAATGGGAATATAAAATGTATTTCTCTCTACTTATTATGCAGTCTATAGACAGGTCATATGATATATGACTCAGTATCTCACCATCAGGATCTGGCAATTTGGAAATACAACCAACAGTAGCCGGGTGTTCCAGCAGTTTCTAAGCTAATCTCCAAAAGCAATAATATCATCCTTCATTTTTGTAATAGCTTCATGTTCAGTCTAGACTGGTCATTTATCTTGTTCTCAATAGGACTTCTAGCTAATACCCTGTCAATACTGTAATTTTAAATCACAATTTCTAAATGTTTACATGAAGTTCATAAACATCTTACAGTTTCTTATGTCTCATAGATTTTATCTGAATTTTACCTTCTACAAAATCCATACAGACTCTCTCATCACCAGCAGTGTAATCTTGTACATTACAACCCAGGCTGCTGTAAAATAGCATACTGCTGCTGCAGATGGTGAGAAAGATAAATCAGATGCTGCCTTTATTCTAACAGAAAATGTGGAGAAATAAACCATGGCATAGGGGGAAGATATACGGCTCGGTATGAGGCTTTGCCTACAGAGGATAAAGTAAACTCAAAGCTTTCAAACTACAGATTTTATCAGGCAGAGATAGATGCAGATTAGTAGCCAAACCATTCTAAAACAAAACTCTCCTATAGTTTCTCCATAGAAAGTGATTATAGTTCCTCAGGACGGAGGAATATTCCGTGTGGACAATTTTAAATGTGCTGAAAATTCATTTTCCTCAAATTAAGCAAGATGCATGGTTCTGAGCAGCTTTACCCAGATAAACTAGCCTATGCACATTCAAATTCTGGATAAATGTATGAAATTTCTGTTAGACATTTTAATGTAGCAGCCAATGCTCTACTTGGCCTAGAAGCATGGAAAATTCTTTTGCTTACTTATCCTTGCATTTAATTTTCTAGGGTATGATGTGTCCTATGATATGAAAAAGTAGTAATATATCACTCTTTGCCAAGCTCTTAAATAGTTAGTATGGACTTCCTCGCTGCCTCATCCTAATTTACAGGGAGCTGACGGGTGTGGAGCTTTTAATGAAATATTTATTTCAGAGGAAAAGATATTGATTTGTCAGTTCTAGGTCCCACCCTCCTTCATTAAATCCCTCTTCTCTCTCCTAGGTTCACAGGACAGACATTTAATAAAAAATAAGGAGGTATTAAATTAATGGTCATGACCACCTGGCCACTTACCAAGCTTCTGGGTTAGTTGCGTGTTGCGGCCAAAGACTGGTTTTGATTAGTTACCACATTTAGTCACACTTATTCTTTAGTTTCTTGATTACCAAGAGAAGAATCATCTGTGCCTTTAAACAGTATCCCTTTGCCAGATATTTATGGTATTCATTCCCCTTTTGGGAAAATAGGATTTTTCAGAGGTGTCATAGTAAAACAGGACTAGAAACTGGGGATTGGTAAAAGCAATAGTTACCCTCAGAACAAGCTTAACAAATAAGTACTAATTAATAGATTAAACTCACAGCAACTTTCCAGAATTATTAAAAACTAATAGCTGAAAAATGGTTTACCTGTGTTTGCAGTTTCCCTATTAGTGTGGGAGATAATGTGTTACAGGGTTCATGATGCCCTAAATCTGGAAAGAAACTGTAAATTCTTGCTGTAAGAGGTGCCTCCTGTGCTGTGGCAGTAAGGCAGGAGATGTCCTTGGAACTTGGATTTTTATAGAATCTCATTCTGGCAAAGTTTCTGTGAGCCTCATGCCCAACATCAGCAATAGTTACTGAGGAATTGTCATTTTCTGTGCAGGCTTTATGCTTGTGCCAGTTTGAATCATTTAATATTATTTGAATAGGTCTTTAGACACATATTGAACATGTTTGTGTTCATGTGTGTGTGTGTGTGCGCGTCTATACACAGATATTTTTATCTTACTGGAGACTTAATACTTTGGCAGCCAGCTCTCAAGTGCTTTGGAGGACAGCCAAGATAATAATTTATGCAATCTTTTTGAAGTTCTTCTTTTTCAAACTGTGAAACTGCTTTTTTTTTTTTCACCTCTGACTATTTTTTTTTTAAGAGGATACTGCCGTCTTTGTCAGCCTTGCATTGTGTATCACCAAGCATGCTTTGTGAATAACCCCGGATGAAAAGAGGTCTGGCATTTAACTGCATGTATACATTGGCATCCTATGGAGAGAATGTGCTCAAGGAATCCCTGTGGTTGATGGGGTCTCTGTGCATCTCTGCAGGATAATAAAGACTAGCTGCTTAGTGATGGTATGAAACCATAATGTCTGATCAATGACCTTTTATGAAGACTACTGAATATGAGTGATTTACCTCTATCTCCCACTGGATTCATACAAGAGACTCTATCTATTTTTCTATCCTCCAATAACAGAAGCCTTAGTTATTTGTGCAGGAATAATGAGCTCTGTATTCATGGAATCCAAGAAAGAGCCAGGTTCAGCATCTATAGGATAAAAATTGGCATTTTGGATAGAATCACAAAATAAGAGAAGATAAGAAAGGAAGGAGCATCTAAGCAAAAGATATGAGCACACATATTGCTTCTTCCTTGTAACCCCCAGTACCACTTGCTGTGTTCTTGCAAATTACATAAAATGCCCATCTATTTATTTATTTATTGCTTTCCTATTGGTTGATATATAATTTTTTTTTAAGTTTGGATGAGTGAAAGAGGGAATGTATGGAATATTTGTAAGCTGATGAAAACTTTAATTAAAATATTTAAAAATCCTGGCTTTTTGTTCCTTATTTCCAATACACTGCTAAAGCTATAAGGAAATTGCCTAAGATAACCGGAGTTTACAGCATTTTCTCTTTTTTTCTCCATTTTTCTTCACTGAGAGGCTTGTCCGTTTTAACCAACACAGGATATCTTTTATCCCATTTTTTAACAATAGGATTATTTGATTTTACTTTCTTTTCAGATCATAGATGGGTTTTTCCTCGCCATGGAGAAGCTCACTGAATTTTATTTTGGATGTGAGAAAAGAAGAACTTGGCGATATCAATTATTTGTCATTTGTAAATGATTCATTAGGGACTATTATATCATATTACATCTATCTGCATCAGGTAAGTAGTGCCTTCTCACAAATAATGTGGGTTATGTGTTAAAATATTAGAATTTTTTGGTGTTCTCATGAATCTGTCTTTTATTTCATGAAACCAGAGACATCAGTGACCTGATGGCTCCTTTGTGACTCCTTACATGTGCCCCCAGCAGCTCATGCTCCCTTCCACAGGAAGTGGCTCATGAAACACCAGGGCCCCACTGCACATGCACATAGTTAAACCAAAAAGAAATGGACAGGCTGTCAGGTGGAACAGGGCTGGAAGTGTGTGGCTGCCAGTGTCTGTACACGTAAGTGCCTATGGGAAAGGAGCGATCTCAGTGTTTGTTCCATATTTTACATCCTTCATTTTGTATCTCGCCCATTATATCCGAGCACATGAAACTGTTAAAAGCCACTGCAGAATCGTTTTTGCTAAATTGATTAAAACTGGCCTTACAAAGGGACAGAATATCAAAATTAGCACTGCCTGGCAAAGCAGATGTCAGATTTCTTAGAGGCACTATAGCATTAGCAAAAAAAAAAAAAAAAACCAAACAAAAACGTGACTGCCTCTCACTTGATTAATTGTAGTGGCAACAAAAGCCCGAAATAACACCATTTATATTGTCAAGTGATTCCCAGATGAACAACTTTTCTTTCATCTAAATAGCACACAGTCACAATAAACATCAGAAGATAATGGATGTCTCTAGATTTTCAACCAGACAGACCACTTGACAGTAGTTTGGGACTGCAAAAAATATGTTACCGAACAGGAATTAGAGCAGCAAAAGTGCATTTCCTTTACTTCTGAATTTGGCTGATAGTCTGCCCCAACATGTGTTGCTGAGGAATGCTGCCTCGGCATTGCCTAAAGTTTTATAGCATCTTTAGCATCTTCTGCTGTAAAATTTTGTTTGAAGCTGCTTGAAATACTGTTAAATTATTTGGGCTGTGATTTTCCAAGGGTTCAACCAATCTCAAATTTTAAAAGGTAAAATAAAATATTTCACTTTATCAATTAAAAACACATCTTCTTTAACAAGTGCTGAAATTCAATCTGAATTTACTACGGAGATTAGGCCTGTAATGTGTCTGCCAAGGGGGTATGAGGTACTGGGCATGGAGACTGGGTCCCTCTCCCTGGAGGAGGGAAGTTGTAGGCGATCAGTGAGGAAGCAGACACATCTGACACGGAGATCGCTTCTCCCAGAGTGAGTTAGAGGTCCCAGCACATGCTTGGGACCTCGAAGTAAACCTACTGGCAAAGCATCCCACCATCCTTTAATACTGGGCTATCTTGGGTGTGAGGACCCCTTACAGCCACTAGGGACTGTGCAATGGACTAACATAGCCCAAACCACAAGCAGAAGGTTGTTGCTGCTCTGCTGCTGAGTGCAAACCTGGGCTGCATTTCAGCTTGAAAAAAATGGTAAATTCTACCCATATGAACGGTATGAACAGGCACTGGCTGCAAACTTAAACTCTTAAAAAGCATAAACTTGTTTTGTTACTTTTGTATAGGCAAGTGAAGACAGCTTTTAAAGCACCACTTTCCCATGGGCTATTTTTCTCTTCAGTAACAGGATGGACTTGTTTTAGGAATGAATCGGGTTCATGTGGTAAATGAAAATCATGTGGTAAATGAAAATCAGGTAGTGAATGAAGAGGAGGATTGAAAGGCAGCAGATGACTGTCTTTGATCAACTTAAGACATTAAGCTTTATTTCTAGCTTTGGGCAGTCCTATGTGGTGCCAAAGTTAACACAGCTGTAATCTCAAAAATGACTTCTATATAATATGTTATGTAAATTGGTGTAGCTTGCCCAAAATAAGGTCCCACAGTTAATGGTGTGACCCTTCTCTCTCTGTCTCAGTTTTATATACAGCTTTATGGGACTAAGTTTCCTCATGTCTCACAGGAGAGTTAAAAAATTAATATGATTAATTTGAATGTGGCTTGGTAAAGAGACCTTTCTCACCTTCTCATCATAGAAGAACAACAAAACATTGAGAAGCTACTCACTATCTGAACACAGACCATCCCCCACACTGAAAGAGAGGGAGAGCTGTAAATGGCAAATGGTTATGTGGTAACATAATTGAAGGCTTTGACCTAAGGAATGTCTAAAAAGAAATCCAAACTACAGATGAATAATCAGTCTTACTTTGGGCATTCCCTATTGCAGAATGCTAGCTTTGGGGCTAAGGCATACCAAGTGACACTAGAACAGGTTTTCACGTTCAAGATGAATATCAACAAATAATCATGAGGTAGAAAGAGGAGAATCATTTCTCTTTTTGCTTAGTGCCACAGGCCCCCACTCATGCTACAGGATCCTTCCCTTGGAGGAATAGTTTGAAACGTTTTTTTTTCAAAAGGGCGCCTAAATCCATTAGAAGTTAGATCAACAGCTCACATTTTATATATATACATGCTTAATATCTGTAGCTGTCATTAACTTCAGAAGAAGATGAGAACTGAAACAGGCTATTTTTTTTTCTTTAAATGTCAAAATAAGAATTCAGTGCTTAGTTTTAGGAAAATATTTGCAAATGTTGGTGTTAGTATACGATGTGTCAGCCTCCTCACCTGCCAAATGGGGAGGACAGTGCTACATCCCACACAAACATGCTTTGTTACAGACAGACTGAATCCACAATTTTTATGCTCTGTAAAGTTCTAGGAGAGGCGTGTTCATAGCCTTCCAGAAGCCTTTGAAGAGCTGAAGTGTATTGTACCAGGATGAATAATGACATGAATGTCAGAAGCAGAAAGGACTTGGGGCTAAGCTGCTTAAGTGTAAACACGGTATTCTGTAAGATGCCATACCATCAGTTTAAAAAAATCTCAGAGGTGCTTGATCTTCATGAGGCTTAAATCTGTCTTGACTAACTTCAGTGTTTCAGTAGGCATGAGAAGGTAAGCTTGTTTACTCCCTATTTTCCAATGAAAGTGCTGCTTACTGACAATTAAAAGGTAGAATCATTTCTCTTAGTTATTGGATTAAAACCAGTAACATCTTTTTCTTTGTGGCTTGACATGATTGTCAATGATGAAGGCCAACTACAGAATCATTAATGACTGAATATTGTGTTACAAATATCAGGCTTTCTGTCAGGCTTACTCTTTTCCCTCAAGGAATAAGCTTCACACTATTTCTTTCTGTAGGGCAAATGTATTTCGATCTTTTGTTGAACGACCCCTATTACATATTTCTAGGGAAAGATATGGTAAGAAGTGTAACTTCTTTATGGGTACATGCAGGGCTTTCCTCTCAAAATAAAGAAAGCAAATCAAACCTAATTTTCTGTTAAGGACTCTTTGTCTGAACCTGGGTAACTGCATATTAGCCATTCACAGCAAGTATGAGTTGTGCATAAGAGAGAGAGCTCTTGGAAAAGTTAGCAAAACTGGCTTGACTGGATGATTAGCATCAGCTTTTAGCTTACTATATCAGGTTTTCAGCTTTAGTCAGGCAACATGGAAAGCCTACATCTCTAAATGTAGTTGCTGGAGTAGAGAACAAAACATGACTAAGTGCCTTTGGAGAAAAGATCATAATTGGAGACTTCTGTCCCTTTTCTTCTTTAGGTCAGGCAGTACATAACATGCCCCTCCAGCTATTGTGAAAGCTTTGATGCAATTTTTTACAATATGGTAAACTAAATATTAAAATTAATATTTCACTGCTTGAGTGAACCTTTCCTAGTAGGGAGTGACAGAAATTTCTGTCACTTGAATTATTCTACAGATGCAGTGATACTACATCAAATCTGGATTAAAAAAGAAAAATACTTTTTACCACTATATCCTCTAACTTTTATATTAGACACTGGATCCTGATTCCTCTGTCCCGGTCACTTGACATTTATCATCCTCATGAAAATTTTGGTGTTCAAGCACCACTTAAAAATTTTTAAAAAGGGTTCAGATTTTCTCAGAAAAGCAGAAGATGGAGAAATCCTTGTCATGGTGTTATTACAACAGAACTATAAGGCTTCTCATTTCTTGATACTCTCCTAAGCATTACTCTTAGTCCTTGGCTTTGACTAAAGCATTAGTAAAAGAATCTTGAAATAACTTGTAATGTCTCAGCTAACAACTTTGGTAGCTGATACATCCCTTTTAAGAATTAGCTCTTCTTGCTGAGTGATTCATTTGTTGCCTGATGGAGCTTCTTCTCTTCTATATCTTGCTTCTGTTGTCTTTTCCAGTGTGATCTACTGTGACAGTGGGTATAAACTCAGAGAGAATTCTCAGCTGACAGGGATGTCTCAGCTTGGCCCATCAGGAACAAGACATAAAGGTCTAATGGACAGAGCCCAACCAGAATTCTGGATTTTCATGATTTAGCCAGGACTTAATAGACATCAGAGTGAAACAACTCACAGAGGCCATTCATGCAGCTTCTTTCCCTTTGTTTCTGTCACCATGTGCTGTGTGTGCAATATGCACACCGTTGGGTATTAGCACTGTTGCTCTCCCTTCCCACTCAGGACAGTGACAACAGACCACTCCCAGCTCCTGTGTCCTCAGGGACAAGCACTGGTTTGATTTCAGCTTGCATTTTTCTTAGGCACCAGATGAAAATGCATCAGCAGAGACCTCTGGAGCAAGCAAAAAAAAAAATAGACAGTGTCCTGCAACCCTCTGCAGGTATCTTCCCTGTGGAAGGAGAGAAACCACTGGGAAGAGCCAGGGCTGGAGCTCAGGAGGATCTGGAGGCGAAGGGATGTTGAGGCTGGGAAGGCTGTAGGCTGTCCCAGACATGGCAGCAAGTCTGATGCTCACATAGACACCATGACCTGAGTCTCTTGGAGGAGGATATCAAGGGGTCCTTGCCTGTCCTTGCTCTTTTCAAAGCTCTTTGTCCCAAACTGGTACCACATACATCGTCATTGCATTGGCGAACCTTTGAAGTTTCCTGTGGTCTCAAAGAGCCTGAGAGGGCTCTATCTGCCCTGTCTGACATCCTCAGACAGTGTGACAGTGTGGGCACCTAGTCTACTGTGCACATGGGGGATCTCCTGTGGTTCATGCCTGGTCTCTGTAAACCAGTGTTCCCAGGGCTACCTGCCTTTAGCACTGTGAAGTGTCTTTCTCCCCTTTCTCTTCATTCAGGCTTGCTCCTTTGTGTCACAGGTGACAAGATGCTTGTGACAGGAAGATGGGGCATGTAGTTATTGGAAATTGAGCTGGGGGATTAAGGTCAAAAGGTAAATATTGCTTAGTGTGGTGTTCTCTGCCAGCTCTGTGTTGTTCATGCCACTACGAACAGAGGTGCTGAGGCTCCCAGCAGCCAGCAGAGCTCAGAGAGCTCTAAATGCAAAAGGAAAACATAAACAACACACATGTCCCAGAGCAGTGTACTGTGTGAAGAAGCTTTTGCTGCCTGGGTCCTGATCCTGCTCCAGCACAGCCTGGTGCCCTCTGCCATGGACAGGGTGTGCCTTGCATTGAAGTTGCTGACACTTACCTTGAAAAACAGCATAAAGGAGAAAAAGGCTTGGAATGTTTTGGAAGTGGTGGGTAAAGGTCTGTGCACAGCAGTCACTGAAGATGATGATATCTATCTTAAAAAAATAACCCAGTAGTAAGAAGAGAAAAGCTCAGAGTGTTTTGCAAATGGTGGTATTACAAGCACAGCACTATGTTGGAGCTGAGAGTCAAAGCCTGGACCTTATTGGGCAAATTAGTTCTCCTTAGAGCTGCTGGCATTTCTGTCCTCCTGGGAGTTAACTGTGCTGTGGATTGTGGCCTTATTTGATAATTTATATGGCTGCAGCACCTGAGCTAACCCCAGCTGATGTGGCTGTCGTGCCTTCTCATTGTGTGGTCTTTTTATTCCACAAGCTTTCACAGACATCCCAAATCTTTCTTTAACACTCATGATGAAGTAACTGGAAATAAGAAGGAAAATGAGGGATCCCAGCCAAAACTATTGAACTGGGTGGTGCCACTTCCACAGCTACGCAGTATGTGCTATAGAAAGGGGCTGGATAAAAATGAGCAAGAGTGAACTGGCACTGAGATGGAAGTGAGAATAAAAGGGCTATGGAAACCTTCATTTATTTATACACTCCTTCCTTGAGTCCTGACCTGAGCTGGAAGGAAAGACTGGCTGAGTTTTTACAGGTATCTAAAGGATTTCTATGCCCAGTTTTCACTTGTGTCCACTGTAAATTGGCACCCAACCCCCTTACGCAGCTTTGAAATACCCCTGGGTAGATGAACATCCTGAAGTTACTGAATGAATCAAGAGCTGAACTGGGGACAGAGCTGAGGGCCAGGCTGCCATGCACTGAGTTCATCCCCAAAAGCGTGACTCTTGCCAGACTTCCCTGTATGAGCACTGGATACACACATCTGTGTAAATCTTGATGTCAGGGACTATAGGAGAGCAAAACTTTCATATTCTATGTTTTTTTAAGTGAACAACCATATTGCTCAAGGGCAAACAGCAAGTTGGGGACAGGGCATGCAGTATAACCACCTCTCAAAAAGGGAAACAGAGATCAGAAGGAAAATTTCTTGACGCTGCTGGGGAACTGCAGCCTGACAGGTACTTCCATCTGCAATTATGCCAAGGCTGGTGCAAAGGCACCACACCAAATGATAACAATAATGAGCAACAGCAGACTCAAACCAGAGAGAAGACCAAGATCCTCACAACTGCAAAATAGAGCTTGGGGTGGGAAATGAATGTTCAGGAAACTCAAAAGTTAATAATGCAGGTACTCAGCCAGCTTTTCAAGGAAAATTACATAATTCAGAACTCAACAGTGATTCATATACATTGAGGATCTCAGCACATAAAGGATTCAGTTTCTAAATTAGCATCACATAGAAGCACATGAAAATCCTGGCACAGGTAATAATTTTGCCAGGTATTCTAAGCATTATTTTGAAGCAGAAAAGAAAAAACCCCAACAAACCAAAACCAACTCCACCCTTCAAAAAACCCCAACAAAAAAATCCAAAAATTACCAAGGTGCCTGCCAAATAAAAATGCAGTCTAATTGTTCTATGTAAGTATTCAAGCAAAATATGTATAATACATCCCAGGAAAACACCCTCATTCTTGCCTCCTTCCCCAAATAAAAAAGATGTCCATTTGTCAGTGCATTTTTAAGTCCAAAAGGCACATTAAAAAAAACTTCTATACTGTAAACTCCTATACTGAAAACATTGCTCAGATTCAGCTTCCACAATAGTCATCACTCACAGTGGTGGTATTTAAGAATTTTGCTTTGATAATTTTGCAGTTTGTCTATTTTAGTGTTTCCTAACAAGACTAGCTAAAGAACGAAGTGCCAACTCTTTGGGTCTGTTGAAATGTAAATCACAGGAGCTGTCAGGACTTCCTCAGAAGGGAGGCTCTAGGTGAAACCTTTGGGGATACTGCTTCCACAGCTCAGCCTTGCCTGTCGCTCTTGTAAGAAAGATAAAGCAAAAACAAAAGATAACAACTTGCTTTTTTCTCTTTCCCTGTATCAGTAGGGACAGTGAAGGCTACAGTGCAGGCTCATGAGCCCTCAGTGCCACTCAGACCTCTGAGCACCAGCAGCTCAGGGTGGAACAGGTGTGTAGTTTCCACCAAGCACATGCTCAGGGGTTGTACACACACCACAGACATTTGGCAGCATGTGCTGCTGGACATTCCAGAAAGCAATGGCTCATCACCCCCTGGATTATGGCTGAATGATTGGCAGGTCTGTTTAGCTGTAGTGGGGGAGACCCTACCACAGGCTGTTGGAGGGGAGCTGGGGAATCATCCTGTGTTAAATTATTGACTTATTTCTAGGCACTCCACAGCACTGAAATCCCACATGTCTAGGTGATGCTTGCAAGGAAAATACACTCTTGGTGCATTGCAAAGATACCCTGTGTTAGGAAAGCAGGGAGTCAGGGGGAGCCAACCAGAGACTTGCTTGCCCTGAGCCAGTCCTCCAGGCATACCACCTTTACAGCAAAGAGGTCTTGCAAATCTGTTCCTGGTTCAGACTCAGAGCAGTACAGGGAGGTAGGAGTCCCACACACCATACCGTGGAGTGGGTGGAGGAATGGATCTCATGCCACCTACATATTGCACAGTGTGAAATAAATAAAGTGGGTGGATTGAATGTCATAGATACATACCACTCCTTAACTCTTATCTGTCTGCACTGGTATCTGTGCCAGCTGCATCTCCACCTACCTAGAGGCCTTCTGGTTATGGAAACCCACAACTCACAGTGATATTTTACCTCTGTAGAGGTGCATTGCTTACATCCACTTTTGAAACTGAGGAGACAACAAATGTTCTTGGTACAAAAGAGTGACCTCTTTCTCAGATGGGGAGCAGTTCCCTTTTGTGTGATTTGTTGAGACCTGATAGTTGAATTAGCAAAGGCAAAGAACACCTTGCTCGTTTTTTGAGTTGGATACAATTTATCTGTAGCACTGGAAATGGCAACCAGTCACTCTTGCTCTCTTCTCCTATCTCTGTTTGGAAGCTTGTAGGTTTTGCCAAAATATGAGTCCAGGTTCAGATATAGGGCTTGTGTTAGTACCACATACTTGGTTGCATGACATTCCTTATCTCCCTTTTTGCTAATATCTCTGTTGGGAATCTTGCACAGATAAAAATAGGCCTTGATATTCACTACAGCATCTGCTTCTCCTTCCCAGTGATTTGCAGACAGAGACTTGCCAAGTGTCTAGTGACTCATTTATTTGGGAAAAAAGCCACCACAACAATACAATCTGCAAACCCACAATTTTCCTACTCCCATGTAAGAAGCATTTTTAACAGCCACTCAAGACCTTGTGTAGAACATCTATTAGCAACATGCTTCTGTTTTTCCCCAAAGAGTGATGAATACAACTCCAGGGGCCCAATTTCTATTGCCTTTTTCTTTTGGTAGCCACTTACTCCGTGCAAAGTATATGTGACACACCAACCTGGGTCCAGAGGCCTGACTTATTCAGCAGAGCTTGAGGGGACAGGCATGGACTAGGCTGGTGGAGCTGCCAATACTCTGTCCTTGGCAGGAGGCTGGAGACTAATGCTCAAGTATGCTAATCTGCTTTGCTGCTCTGTGGTCCTGGCCCAGTGATCCATTTACCCAGGGCAAAGCTACTTTAGATGTGTTTTTTCAGTAGCTTGCATAACACTGCACTGGGTGCTCTGGAGGGGAGTAAGTGTTGTGTTGATCTGAGGATGTTTTTGTAACTGAATATACTTGGTCAGCAGAACCTTTACTAAAACATAGATAGAATAAATTTTGAAAGCAAAAACAAAAGGGAGGGGATAAGAAAAAGAAGAACTTATATGCCTCTATGAACAAAGAGACCCAACTTCTGGCACTTACCCCTGCACGCAATGTGATTTTCTGTACTCCGGCAGTGCAGTAGTTGTAGGTGGACTGAACCCTCAGACGTGGGCTATTGCAAGGCCAGATCCAAACCAAGGAGCCACTAGAAACAAGCTTATTCACAAGCATAAAGAGAAAAAGAGCTAGATTTTCCATGTTTGCTGCCACTCGAGTCTGAAGACATCAGCGGCACTCCAGCAAAAGCATCCTGTTGAGGCCCACAACAGTTGAGGGATCACCAAGAAGCCAAAGTGTGTGAGTTGCAGAGCAGGAGTCAAGAGTCCCAGTACTTTGCTCTATACAGAAACAGTAAAAGTAGGAGGTAAAAAATGCCTGGGATGGATCAATGCCTGTCACTTATAGCTGTCAAGAAAGCATATTTGAGTTTCCCTGATGGGAGAAGCAGACATCTCAAAGACTATCTCCAGAGAAGGGCTGGTGTTTCCCCACATCCTCAGGAAGCAAAATTTCCCATCATTTCCCATCGAATCCTCTTCTACAACTTGTCAGCCTGAATGCATACCTAAAGTGCTTCTGACTGTTATGAGGAAGCCAAAAAGCTGAGCTTTGATTTCTAAGCAAAAATCCTCCAATCCTCCACCATCTCACCTACATGTCACAACCTAATCCATACCTACCTCCATTTGAGTATCTCGCCTTCTCTGATTCAGGATGCTGAAAAGCCCTGGAACAATTAAATACTATACATGACTATTTTTTACTCAGGAAACAAAAAATTAAAAATATTGGCATTCTATTTTTAAATAATAAATAGAAAATATTTATTTTACAGCATTTTCAAGATCATTTTGACAAAAAGGCATTTTCATCCAGCGTTTGACAGACCAAAAGAAAGAACTTTTACAGAAAGCTTCATAGCTCACACAACTGCATACACAAGGTGAGTTCTTGATCTTTAGATATATTTACGTATGTGTATGTTACCAGTTTTAACAATTACAAACTAAAAGTTAATATACTGAATTTCAAGAAAACTCCTACTTGTGATATAATTACATTGCAGTAATAAAATCAGTGCTTAATATGTTCAAAACAGATATGAAAACAATATTGTACTTTGCCCCCTTGCCATCTCCTCATCCATACAGATCTGTTATGTTTCTTTTTCTTATTTATCTCAGTTCTTCAAAGACTGGCTTCCTAGCATCAGCTCTGTGCTACTGACTGTGCATGTTTTCGGAAACAGCACAGCAGATCTTATACTATGATTATTAGAAGACAGAATCCATTGCCAGTGTGGTGATCAGCAAAGAAAATACGACATTTTTTCCACTGTTTTAATAAGTAATCAGCATTTAAAAAAAAAAAAAAAAGAAGCAACAAAAAATATCCCCCTAAAAACCCCAAGCAGAAAAAAAAATTCAACCAGCTAACCCTCAGGCATCCTCAGTTCATTACAGAGACATCAATATTCTGACAAAGACAGAACTGTGTCTTTGGGCAAAGTCATTTCATGCTTTCCACGTGAGGTCGACAGTAGTAGCTGGCCACTAGTCATATTGAAGGGAGCAAACACTGTGCAAAGAGAATAAGGAAAAAAGACTCTGGTTTTGAGCACCAGCCAAACCTTCCAATACCAGTACTCCATAGCTAAGGCAAAACTATGAGATTTGGATCTTCAGAGAAGAATTGATAACTAGCAGCAGGTCTTCTTAAAATCCAAGTGAAAAGCAAGAAAAAGAATAGAATTATGCTGAATTCAGAAAAAACTCTGATAAAGTATTCACATGTGGTTAAGGCATGGTTAAAATCAGGTTTTGCAACTATATTAATCTCAGGAAGAGATTCCTTTAAAATATTTTTGGAAATAAGTGTCGAACTGTGGTACAGATCCTCAGCTGAATTCAGCAGCACAAGCAAAGATCATAGCATCTAAAATCCTGACCTGTATATGTATAATAAGCGCATTTATAAATAGGGTAATAATCATTATAATTAAGTTAAAGCCACAGCAATTAGACCTGGACTTTGACCACGCCTGTCATTAGGGAGCTTTGGATTAGGCCCATCTCTAGGAAACACATGAAAGAGAGAGGAGGAGGAATAATAAATGACAGAACTACAACCGTCTAGAAGTGATCTTTAAGATGCTGTATTGTATATTAAATACAAGAATTGAAATCATGTGGAAAGAACATGCAACTAAACATCATAGAGTTTAAAAGAACTGTCTATAACAAAACCTGGGAGTTTATGCACACATTAAGCACTGATGAAATTTCCTGTCCTGATGTGATTTTATTTTAAATTTTCTGAAGCAGTGAAATAGTTGAATTACTTTTCCTGTCTCACCTGGATTTCTAAACCAGACTTTTTTCTTTTTTCTTTTTATATTTTCTTCTTTTTTTTTTTTTTTTTTGTTAATCACACTTGCTGCAAACATGTAAAATAACAAGATCTCAATGCACTGGTTTATTAATACCATATGTCTACTTCATAAAATATCTGCAAAACAAAGCACCCTAGTGTAAGGGTAGCAACTGTCTCAGCTTGTATATGAGAAAAAAGAATGTGTTAGCACAGCATACAAACCTTCAAAGATCTATCGAATATTTGTAACAATGCGATATAAAAACATGATTGTAACATAAAAATATTCATAGTATATAAGACAATCTTCCAGTGGTAGTTATTGGACATTACTCTTCACACATACCATACACACGCATACAGATACACAAACATACGTTCACTCCAGTCTCTTGTTGGGGAGCTGGCTCCATAACCCCCAGTATGGAATTACCTTTCTTTCAGATTAACAGTTGCTCTAAGTATACAGCTATTTTGCAATGCATTTGATTCCAACGTAACACAGAGGAATGATGCAATGACATGGCAAAATATGTTATTTTATGAAAAGATAGTCAATAAATATTGTTCTGCTACAGGAAACATTGTGTAACAGTTTAGCCACATGGTTTGCGATCTTATACAAAAGGGCAGTTTTTCTAAGTCCTTATCATATTACAAGTACTACAGTGAGGGCTTTCTTCAGAAACCTCTTGAGTCTTGATCATGTTTCTCAGTCAGTTCACAATCAGTGTTAAAAAAGCCCAGATCCCCCAAAAAGCAGCCTAGTATGAAGAACAAATCATTCAGACAAAAGTCAGTAAGAGCCATGCGCTTTCACATTATCTCAGCTCCTCTCCCTCAAACACATTCCGCAGTTATGCCACCTGTAGAAACCAGGAAAAAAATATTTTTGCATATATGTCTCATATACAAGTAGCTTCGTTCCCCCTCACCACACTCCACCCTTCCAGCTCCTGGGTGTGTTGCTTCTGTAGCAGACAGACAGCAGTCATGAGGTGTGCTAATGACTTCTCCAGGTCACACTTCCAAGAGTCCTTTTTAAGCATTGCCAAGAGAGGGTTTGACTAAGTGTAATTACATTTTTTTCCTGTGTGTTTATTTTTTTGCTATAGAAGTTGTCTCTTGGGTTTGTGCTTTGTTATGGTTTCCTAACATTTTTCCAAAGTACAATATTTTTATTTTTAACAGATAGAGAATCTTGAGCCCTCAGAATGGATTTTCATTTTCTTTTTGTTTCATTTTAGTTATTTAAGTGCAGGAAGAAATTTTTGCCTTGTCACTTGTGACTTTGTTCTTTGCTCTCTCTCCCCACAGCCCTGAGAGACTTGTCTCCTCAAATTGTCCCAACGGGCAGCTGCCAAAGTCCTTCCCATCTTGTCTGTTGCAGCATCTACAGGGTGGACGAGCTTTGTTTATAATCCCTCAGGATGACAGAGGCATAGGTCACATCTGGGGGTGTGCAGAGCACCGACTCAGAGACAGGAGAGCTGGGCACAGAGCTGCCCGAAACCACTGAATCCCGGAAAGGGGATGGGGGCGTCAGTGCCGGAGAGTCTTCCAGAGTCAGTTTGCTGGTCACCGGCTCCTCGTCCTCCTCCTCCTCTGTGTTTTTCTCATACACATATCCCTGAATGAGCTTTACCTTCTCACTCTCCACTTCATCAGCCGGGGGAGAGAGGGTCTCCTCGCTGAAGGCAGCCACCTGGAAAGGCTGCAGGGACGACTGCTGAGGTGGCGGAGGCTGGTACGGGGGCCGCACACCGTTCCCTGAGCCGGGAGTGGGGATGGCAACATTGAACTCTGGGATGCCGGGGGCGAACTTGTTGACCACTCCTTGCAGCTGGTCCATGAGGGACTGTGGTTGCAGGGGCAGGGTCTTGGGGGACTGCTCAGGCAAGAAGAGCTGGGTCTCCTCCGCTGTGGCCTGCAGAGGTGGGGTGGTTGCCACTCGTCTGTGCACCACCATGGAGGGGCTGCTGGCCTGGTTGAGGCGAACAGGCTCTCTATCTTCTTCCTCCACCACATTGTACAGAGTCTTACTGCTGATGTCGGTAAAAGTCAGGCTTTGGCCGTGGTAGTCTTTAGTGAGGGGTTTGATCACTGCTGTCTGATTGCACCCTGTCTCCTGGTTCTTCACATGCACTGAGAGTCTGTGCCATGTATGTTCCCCTTTGGGATCTTGTCTTCCACCTGGTTCAGACCATGACACAGACTTTCCATTAGAACTATGAATAAAATAAAGATGGGTTTATTTGCATTTACATTATGCAAATACAGGCAGTATAACACACAAGCCTACAGAAATACTGATTGCTTTTCCTCATTAGTAAGCCTCCCTCCTCCAGTTCTTTGTGTCCTCCCCGAAAAACTACATAAGGAAACAACTATGTTTTTTAACAACAGCAATTACTTTGATTTTCATCCAGAAGTGATTACTTCCTGATGGTTATCCATCTTACAGCCAGCCTGGAAAGGCTAGCCTGTGGGAAGGGCTCCAGGAGGGCCAGCTGTGATTTGTGGATTCGAGCTATATAATTTTGTATCTAGGTTTGCTCACCCCACCTTGTAGGGAGGGAAGGAAAAAAATGGGAAAAAAGTCACAGGAAGAGCTTTAATTAAGCCTGATTTACAACTTAAAGGAAATATTTTCAAGCTGTTGGAAGAAAAACAACACACAGTTATAGCCTTTGGCACCCAGTGTAGAGAAGTCCTTTTTATTCCCTCTCCCCCTTTTGCACTCAGGAACAGTTTAGCTATCAAAGAAATGAAGGACTTCTGGGGACTCCATCAGGTAGGAGGCAAATGCACTTCTTCCCAGGTGACTATTATTTACAAATCAGGATAAAGTGCTGGGACTGAAAATGGTTGATTTGTGTGGGTGGAGGAACAAGCAGCGACAAGACCGGCCTCATACAGCCTGGATCCCATCGAAGTGCTTAGCAGTTTAGCTGAGTGGGGATCTGAGGGTCATGTCTGCCCCTGAGGAACTGTAGGTTTTCTTGCATTTCCCTGTGCCATTGAAGGGAGCAACACAAAAAGCAGAGTGGCAGCTTGTTAGCAGCTGGTGGGACAGGGAGATGAGTGCTGCTTAAGAGGATCAAGCAACTGTTTCATTGCAGGTCAGGCAGTAGAGGTCATTGACAAATTATAATATACATCACCTGTGTGACAACCAGATACAGAAATTCTGAGATGATTTATTCAAAGCAGCCTTAACTCACGGTTTCATTCCTCAGTGACCAGGAGCCCTGAGGATTAAATTTCAGACCCTGTGATTGCCCTGCAGGTGCATGGCAAACTAGGTGGGAGCAGCCTTGTCTCCTGCTACTCCACACATGACGGGAGATCGCTTCCCTTACTGTATTGCAGTATCGTTCAAAGTATTTTGCTTTTCCTTGCTCAGACTCTTGCAGTTCTCTTTTTTCAGGGAGTAAATAATTGCCAGTTGAATTTTATTTAAAAAAAATAGTGACTGACTTTGTCGCAGATAGTGTTGTAAATCTGTCAAAGAAAGAAAAGAAATGTACATGACAATGTGTCACTTTTCTGCTGAGCCATAAATATTCCTGGAGAAAAAAGAAAAAAGCTTTTGAGATGGATCCAAGCTGGGAAGTTCATCTCCAGCTCCAGACTCTAAACACTGGACTCACCACCTCTGTGGGAACTGGAGCGCAAGAAAGGGCCAATATAAAAAATTTGTAACTCCCCAAAGCATGTAGTGGGTAGGATCTAAAGCTGTTTGGATTTAGAGCTTTAGCATAGAAAGTAAAAAAACAAGTTCCCAGTTGAAGAAGGAAAATTCTGTATTATACTGATCAATGAAAAGATAAGAATGAAGATTTAGAAAAGTTCCGGTTTGATCAAAACTAGCTGTGGTATGAGTTTGTTTTTTTAAGTGGTATACAGATAAGCAAATGAATGTAATTGTTGGGTGTGAAAGATTTTTGAAATAATATTTAACATGCCAAGATCTGCAAACTCCACGCAGAAACACATTTTGTCTACTTTAACTTCAAAACAAGTCTTTTCGTGTAGAGAGGAAAAGAAGTCAAGTGCTCTCATGTTGTATTTTGCTGATGCTGTAGCTTACAAATACTGCAAAGGGATTTTCTGAAAAAAATACAATTATTATCTGCCGCCTTTTATGCTAAGTCCACTTCTACATAATTTATTTCTTCATAGCTAGTTCTGGTGCATCATCTCACTTTTGAATCCCTCCTCACACCATCTGTTTAGTCTCTAACTCATTTTGTTCCCAAGATTTTGTATTTTACATCAAAGGCAAGCACTGCTATTTTAAGGAACTCACTACCTCTGTCTTCAGATCATGCTCCTATTTAGTTCATTTCCCTCACTCTCAAATTCTGCTCTTCTGACTTCTTTCTTCTGTAGCACTCTCCGTAATGCACTTAACTGAGCTCAAATCAACAACCATGGTGCTGGGACTGCAATACCCAAACGTGAACAAACCATTTCATCAGGATTTGTCTGTTACCAACTTGCTCTATGAGGAAAGCTGCTGCCGCCGATGCACCTTGCCTCCACTTGCCAGACCTTAATGTTCGTGACTCGTGACAAAGAGCTTTAGAGCTGCAGTGGCTCTCTGTGGGATCCACTGGACAATATCCACTGGGAAATCTCTTTTCTGCTACTGTTCTCCTCAGACTCTTGTTCCAGCTCTTTCCCTCAACTTGCTCTCCTTGCTGTGTCTGTGCACCATTAGCCTGTTAATGAGTCATTTGAGGTGGAGTCACAAGACTGTCATAGAAATACCTGGGCTCTGTCTTGCTGGATGACTGGTAGGGGGTCACACCAAGATTAGCACATTCAGGCAAAATTCATAATTAACATGCAAGAAAAACATTTTTTATGCTGGAACAAAGACCAGCCATCTTGAATGGCATTAATTGACCTTTAGACATAAGCAAACATGGGTCTGCAAAAGTCCAGACCTGAACTGACTCTCAGCAAGACAAGGAATCGCCTCACTTGTGATAATGAGAATCCTGACTGCATGTGGGAGGCATGGTCACCAAGTTATTGTCATATTCTCTTTTGAAGGAATTATCCATGGAAGGAGGTGAAGATCAAAATAATTTGCCTGGTATAATGGAAGAAGGGATGGTTTTCCACACAAGGGCAAGAGAGGACACCAAGCTGAATTACAGTTGGGGTGTAGAAAACCTGATGTTCAATTGCACAGCGACAAGGTGGGATTAACTGGTGGAGGTGGGATTAACTGGTGGTTTCTTGCTTTTATCAATAGGATGGTTACCCATTTCATTTCTTTCATGTATTTATTTGTCTTTCCTAGCTTTCTCTGTACTGTATACAATTTCCCATAGGATTTAGACTTCCCACTTACTGCCTAGATGTGAACCCCCTGGAGTCTCAAGGGATCTTTAGGTATGTACTTGCCTATACCCAGTGTAACACTCCAACTACTATTTCTTCAAATCCTCACATCTAACCTAAATGTTGAGACAGATTCACGGACATCCTATAAACACATAAGATGGGCTTGCTTTTGCTTTATAGGCAAGGACATACACTTAGATGCTTTTTCTCAATTTTCACAGCTTTATTTTTGGGTTTTGGTTTTTGGAGGAAATGGAGGTAAGTATATTTCTTGTATGCATTTTTTTAGTTCTATGAGAAGATCTGTTGTTATTTTTGGTAATTCAAAGTGTTGTTTTTAATACATGCATTGATCTTTATAACATACTCTCTGCATGACTATGGGGCAGTCATTCTCTGATACTTTCAGACGATTATTAATTACTAAACAAGACAGAAAATAACTTCAGACCTTAATAGTTACTAGCTGAAGATTTTTAAAAGAGCTGGTGCATCCAAATCTGAGACTGTGGTTCAGAATAATCCTGCCCACCTGTAGGACATGCATACAACTCGTTAGACATCTCACTGTTCATTGTTAAGTATCTCCAGATGCTCAAGATCTGGCTCTTCCTTGTGACAAGGAGTTCCCCAGACTTAAGTCCATTTTTGGGTCAAGACCAGAATCCTGCTCCTGCCAGTGCCTGGAGGATCTGACCCTGTTGGCTTCCTTGGAGCAACATCAAATCTGAGCACCCCAGAACAGGTGGTTTCTCTCCACACTGCAGGATCCTGAAGATGCCTTACTTTAGACTTTGAATAGCAAAGGTTTCTTTATATCTTAGAGGCTGAATGCTTCTGAGGTGAAAAATTATTGTCCCAGTGGTCTAAGGGAAGTTAGTTTGTGCAACTCTCTGATCCTTTCACCAGCAAAGTTACAGCCTGAGATCCAGAGCACAGAGAATGAAATCAACTTTGAGTTCTGTATGCCTGAAATGTTGTCTTTTTTTGTCTTGAGCATTTTATGCATAACAATCTCTAACTGATACCACATGAAATGGTTTAATAGAGTGATATGTGCTATGATGAAGTTAGCTTCAGGAACCCACAAGCTGGGAAATGGCTTCAGATGCAGTTAGGCAAAGTGCTTGAGAAAGAGCCCTTCCAGTTAAAACAGCAAGGGACATTCCTTGATCTGTTAGAGTTCATCTCCTGTTTCATCCCTTTAGGATGCCAGAATGGTGGTCTGTTATCTTCTCCAAATGGTCATGAGCTGAGGGAGGATCTCAAGCTTGCTGAGATGAGGGATACAGTCATTTGGGCCAGGCCTGGTGGTACTAGACAAGATTCAGAACACAGATTTATGATTTAAGGCTGTTTTTTAAAAAAGCAGCGATGGCAATTAACCAGAGGAAAAGGATATAGGAGAAATTATAAATATTACCTTTCTTTCTTTGTCAGACTGATGCTTTGTCCCAGCCTACCTCCTTGTAGTCACTATAGTAACTGAAATGCCACAGCTAGTAGGAAGCATTGAGATAACCTGGCAGTCTCTTCTGTGAAGACAAAATCTTAGTAATGAACATAAAATGCAAACCAAGAAGAGCCTATCAACTTTGGCAGCAAAAACTGAGTCCAAAAGAAACCCTAACTATCAGCAACCAGCCAAGGTCAGTGTCAGGTACTGTCCAGTCAAAAAATGCTCCCACCTTCACAGAGTGGGGCACAGTTACAGCCACCTGACAGCTGGCTCCAGAATGCAGAGTGCGCAGGGCTGATTCTGAGCACTGACACAGAGATGGCCAGCCTTTGGAGGCTGGCCACAATTCTACAGGGAAATGCCCTGTTCAAAACTGTGCATTGGACAAAACCTTTCTCATCCCACATGGCAGTTGCTTGATGGATGCCATCCTAGGGAAACCAGTGGAGGAATTTCTGCCCTGCCCACAGAAAGGCATTTAGCCAACTGCAAGCTTTCTGCAACCCAGCAGTCATGTAAAAAGTGGTAATGAGCCTGAGCAAAGCTTTGTCCCACTGCTGCCTCACCATTCCCAGGACCCAAGCTAACAAGCTTAAAATTTAAGGCTAGTACCTGCACTGCAGCACACTGTAGGTGCTTAGCTTGTATCACCAGGGTCTCTTCTATTATTGTCTCTATTTCAGTAAGGCCCCTGGGGCATGAAATTTGATTAAAGGAGAGAGCTGATTTTAATCCAGGGTGGTGATATCTCCCTGTACTGAACAGCCCCTCGTTTCAGAACTACCACAGCCAGTCCTGCCACTCATTAGCAGAGCAAGCCACGCTGGTTAACGTGTTTCTGCAAGCCTAACTTCTGGAGCATTGCTTCTAGGGATTTATCTCTTACACCTGGGTGTAAAACTTCTGGGTTAGTAAAACTTCTCTGCACTCTCCCATGAGCCAGGGAGCCATCATTGACCACAGTCCCTATCTGATGTATGCTCAGGACTTTTGCCTGATGTTAATACCCAAATGAAAAAAAACAAGAATCACAAACCAAGTTCAGCCTTAGTCTTTTTACACTATAACCTCTATCTCGGCGATAAGAGGAACTTAGAACAGTTCTCACAGCAGGACTCCAATGCTTTCTCTGGTGCTGTATAATTAGAGCAAAGTTTAACATCCTACTTACGTTTCTGGGAGTTTAAGTTACTGAACCAACTTTTCCTTGTTGCTCCACTCACTTTTTTTTTTTTTGGTTATGGACAAAATTGCCTTGGGCACGGGACAGGATATTCTGTGTAAATTACAGTGCTGCTTAAAATGTATGATGGAAACTGCTACACAAAACATAGGAAAACATAACACTGTCATGCTGTCTTGCTGGGGAAGAACCTGATGATACTTAGGGGTGTTGTGAGCAAGCACAAGCCCAGAGTTGCCTTTCCAACTCTCTGTCTTACCACTGGCTTATGTCAAGTAAATCTAATGTATTAATTTCCTTCATTGGTTACTCCAATGCAAACATTAAATAGTATTTTATCTGAATTACATATAGGCTACCTAATGTACATTGACCCTATTGGTAACTGTTTTTTTTTTTCTTTTTTAAATTGAAATGTTAATATTATACAGTCTGTAATGTGGATACAGTAGCTATATATAGCACTTTTATACAACTGTGAATTCAGGGAGCTGGGGACTGGTGAGAGATGGTAGTGTAGTTGAAGTTCAAGGTTGTTGAATGCCTAAAACTTCAGCATGTATCACAGATCTTACTTATCCAGCTCAATAAAGGTGTGAGAATATTACACTGATAATGTGTATGAAGGTCTGGCTACTAATTATAATTACTACTATAAATTTTTAGTCTCATCGAAAATATAGAAGCTATGCCACATTTCAGTCATCTTTCTAATTACTGGTGAAAAAAATTTGATTCCCATGTGTGTTCATTAGGTATTTTGAAAAAATTACCAAATAACTACTAATGTGTTGCTTTGAGAAAACAACTTAATCTAATAGATAATACAAAGTTCGGGATAATAAACAATTTGTCACGAATAGCAAGAAAATTCATCCTGTGTTCAGGAAATAAAGATGGGAAACCTGCAAATCAAAGTGAAATTGAAAAGTGCTCTTATTAGTGAATAGCTTTTGAATCTGTTTATTTTATTGTTTTTAATAAATAAACCTCACTAAATATTCAGAATTAATTCATCCTACTGAATAATTTTTTGTAATTTTTTTAAGGATAATAAAGTCAGTGCATGAAAAAAGAATGGTTTAAATCATTAGAAACTATCTGTTATTAATGGAGAAGCACATTTGTTTTATCTGAAGATGTCTCGTGCTGCACATTCAGATAAAGGTATATGACAGTGCAGCCAGTGATGATGCCTGAACTGAAGCATTTATTCAGACAGGCTCAAAATGGAGCACAGTTAATAGAACCTGAAAACTGAAAAGTACAATGTTTTGTGCAGAGGGACCTGGGAAGCTTAGGAAAATGTGAAGAAAACGCAAGAATTAAATTCATTTAGAAAGAGTGTAGGTGGGTGCAAGGAAGGCAAAACAGTATGTAGGACTGGGAGGCTGTGAAGATCAAAAACCTTCAAAAAACATTACATCAAAAGAAATGCCATGGAGCAGCTGTTGAATTAGAAACACAAATTAATGAACTTGAAATATAATAAAACCACAAAAATTGCCCATGAATTCTGTGTTCCCCACTCAAAAGCACCACACTGTGGTACAGGAGGTCTTTCCTATGAATGCAGTTTAATAGTAATTAAGACAGTTGGAGGTTTTTCCTTGCTTTCTGTAATCCTCTGTGATTCTGATAGAAAATTATTTGGGGCACCATGTTTTTTACGAGAGAGATATTGACAAGCTGAAAGCTGTATACTGAACCGCAACAAAAAGCACTGGGGACAGAGAAAAGAGTGCATGAGATAAAACTAAAATAGCCAAATAGATTCAGGTTTTCTTCAAACATCTCATTAGCACCAAGGCTGGGAGGTACTTCACGTGGCATATAGGTGCACAACTGAGACCTCTAGATGAAGCTACAAAAGGGACAATTTATGCTGAACATCCAGAATGTTTTCTAGTCAATAGCTGTATCACAGCAGGAATAAATTCCTAATGAACAGACAAGCAAGTTGCCCTGGATATTTGCTGCCAAAATGTGTGCAACCCTTGCAGAGGTAGAGATCAATGAGGTCTTTCTCCCACTAGAACTTGTCAGATTCTCTGGTATACTTGAGAATAAAATAAACTCCCAACAGTTTGAACAGTGTTCAGACATCAGACGTGCCTTAACATGCCAGCATTTTGAGTTCAAACTTAACCCTGTTGCCACAGGAAGCTTAGTCATGAGGCCTCTGATTTGTAATGTACAGCTCTCCGGAATATTCTGCAGTAGATAGAGCAGATTGTGAAGCCTGTGGGTTTTTTGGGTGTATCTAAAAGTTTCCATGGTAACAAATGTGCAGCTTCAGAAGAAAAGAGCCCGGAAACTCAGAGGTGATGTTTCTGGTGTTTTTAAGTATGATAATAAAATTTTTGTTATTCTCTATTTTCATGATTCTGCATTTCTAATCATCTCCAGAATTATACAGAGAATGGAGATTAACATTAGTGAAAAAACCCTGATGCTAAGTATTGTGTTCATCAAAACACAAGACAGTTTCAAGACTCTACATCTATTTGCTTGTAACTGGAAGGTGAGGGAAACCATAGCGCCCATGGTGATTTCTAGCATGTTGGGGTAGTGAAGGAGGGCTTTCTCAGAAAAACCTGGACTTGCAAACTGCAGCAATTCTGGTGAATGAGACTGAGGCATGAGACCAGGTAGTGGTGTTGGGCATCTGGTGATATGATGGACACACATCTACTGCTCAAACTGACATTCGTGGCCACAGGGATCTTGGGCAGTCAGTTGCAGATGGAGGACATGCCCTTTCCCAGGACACAGGGCAACACTGCCAGGCCTCTGAATGCATCAGCCCTGGTTGGAGGGAGAAGGAAGCCTGAGGGACAGGGATGGGCAGCGAAACCAAAATAGCTTCATGCTCAGCAGGTCTGAAAAGCTCCACTGCTTCTTAAAGCCTTTTTTATCTGGGCAGCTGCCACAGGCATTTGAAGTTCCATTGACTGGTTGGAGTCCCACCAGAGGTGTCTCTCAGGAGCTCATGTGGATGGGGATATTTTTTTCCAAACTGAAAAAAAATCCCAAGCGTTGTCATGCAAAAAGCAGGAGGTTCAGCCTTCCCTGTGTTCGGGAGTTTCACAGCTTGTGCCCATGCTTTTTTTGCATAGAATTTGTCGTTGCGTTCGCATTTACCTCCTAAGAGTATGTCTGTGTTGGACTCCCATTTGAGTTTCCAGACAGATAATTGATGATCTGTACCCTGGGAATCTGCAGCACTTGTTCCAGTTCAGAAAAGAAGGGCATATTTTTCTGACTAGAAGTTAGTATCAAAATGTTTGTACCACTCCTTACACTGCCTGTGTACAATTTGCCTTTCAGAGTGCCAAATCTGGTTGCTACACAAGCCCTGTAAAAGCCATCACTACTGCTCCAAATATATGATGCATTTTATGGATTTCTTCTGATCTGCAAATCAGAGAGGTAGATTTGATTGAATTAACATCATTGCTACCTGTGCACAAATTGCATAAACTGCCTGAGACATACACAGAGCTAATGCTTTGCACTGATTAGAGCAGGGGAACAGCACCTCTGTAGCGAGACAGCACTGCTCAAAATGCTGTGTCAGTGGATCACAGGCAGCTTTCCAGCTAGTCACTGCACAACCTTCCGCGGGGCAGGGAGCAGGACTGTTTTACATTTGCAGTTTAGCAGATGGAAATGAGCAAAGATCTGGAAGAAATGAGGCAAAGCCTTTCAGTTTCTGCAACAGCTAGCATGTTTTCTCCTCCTTGTTTGTGTTTGCTCAGAGAGGGCAGTATTTGCACTTTTTACTTCTGAAGACCTGAATTTTGCTATTGTTCTCTGAATGCAGAATATGCAGAATCCGAACAACTTTCAGAAATTATAACAGAAAAAAATTCTCTGCTATTATTTTAAGATACTGTTTGTTCCTAGGCCAAATCCTGCTGGTTTTATTTACATGTGCCTGCTAATGTTTTACCTGTTCTAAGAATCCCACCAAACAAATGTTTTCTGTGTTCCCTCTGCTGGCTGTGCAGCCACAGTTCACTAACAAGCACAGTTAGCAAAAGTTGTGCACAGCAAAGGTGTCTCGTGCACAGCAAAGGTGTCTCGCCATGACATAGCCACTAGATTGTTCTTTAAAGCACACAGGATAGTGTCATCTCTATGCAAAACTGTAAAAAAGAAAAAAAATATTGGCTAAATGGAAAAAGAAGATAAAATTAGTACAAAAAAGAGGACTTATTTGCAAAGTTGTAGGCATTTAGAAATAAAATTGAAGGCTTTAGACAAAAAAAAATAAAACCTGCAAAAAAAATATTCACTGTCCTCTTCATCACATCTGGTCAATCAGTTGAAGGCATTGTGTGAAACAAGGGGACATAAGCAAATTTCCCATCTTTAATGGCATGCACCACATTTGTCCCGTCATTAGACATGATAAACCAATGAGAAAAAGAAAGTAAGGGGTAAAACCACTCTTTGTCATGCAGCTTCTCTTACACATTCACTGCAGTGTGGGATTTTTCAAAGCTGCACATGTGCCGACGGACACTGGCTGGTGGGCGAGAACTCTGGCTGCCTCTTCCTGAAGATTGAAAAGAAAAAGACACCCAGTGAGTGGTTATACACATGTGCACACATTGTGGCTATACCACTCAATAGGTGCCTGTCCCTGACCTACATCTGAGGGCTTTGCCATCTTTTCTCCTCTTATCACCTGAACTTCCACACAGATTTCTTCTTGACTCCAGCACAATATTGTTTAAAAAAGATTTTTATGGTGTTCATTCCTGCTTCCTCTGCTGATGCACTTTACATACCAGATGCTGTGCATCTAGCTGTCAGAGGGACTTCGCCCATGGTGTTCTTAAGATAGGATGAAACGGTGAAAAAGGAGCATCTGCCTTTCAAATCTTATTTAAAAAAGCACCACCAAAAGTTTTTGTTGGTGGAGTTTTTAATATATGCTCAGCTGCCACTTATTCCTTTGTCTCTTATTTCCCTAATCTGTTTTTCTAAATGTTTCCCTTCTTTTACTTTGGAGCTCTAGCTGAATAGTCACTAGCTTTCATTATATGTGATTTCACTATTGTGCTTCCTTTTTTTTCAGGGAAACATTTGCCTTATTGAGGTAGACACAAAATGAATAGTCTCCTAAGCACTCTATCTGCAATGGTAATACAATACGGGATTGCAAATTGCAGTTTTGGCCATTAATATAAGACAATTTCCATTTCATTTTCTCCTCTTCCTTACCCTATCAAGTGAATGCAAATTCTCATTTGTCTTTCCCAGTATAAATAAAAATAATACACGCACACACATGTGTGCTTTGACAAAAATCTCAGGTAAATTTGCACATGAAATGTATCAATGAATTTCTGCAAAAAAAATTGTCATTGTACTGCAAATAAAATGAAAATCAAAATTCAGCATTTCTTCCCATCAAACAATCATAGTGCATGCTTGCCAGACTACTGTTTGCCTCAAAACAACAGATTCATGGATGGTATGTGCATGTACTACATACTCAGTACAGCTGTTCATGAGCCAAACAAGCCATTCCTCTCACCACATACTAAAGCATGAGAGCACAGTGTGATGTACACAGAATACATGCATACCCATTTTGGAGCGGTAGATGCCTTGAGATGACTTCCAAACTATTATGAATAAAACACAAATAAGACATTCTGCTGAGCAGTTTTGCAAACCTAATCACTTTGAAGTCTATAGAATAAAATTCCTTATCAGGTGTAATGAGACCTCTGAGATTCTTAAATTTAAAAGTGATCACAATTAGAAACTTAGCTACCATGCTCTCTCCTACACCCAATAAATTTACAGAGATTGTTAAGCTTAAACAGAATATCCAACATTTCTACAGATTTCCAGTTTTCTTCATCAATTGAGAGAGTAAGAGCTTTCTAATTCCTGTGCTTTTAGTTCAGTCACATGAGCAAATTTTAGAAAACAAGTAGCAATATGTAGTTGATTAGCTGAGAGAAATGTATTTCAGTTCTAAATGTATTTCATACACACGCACTGCTGTAAGCACAATACAGGGCACACAGCCACAGAGAGCCCTGCTCAGGGACCCTGCAAAAGATGGAAGACTTTTGTTTCAAAGCACTGCTTGGGACTTGGGTCTTTCTGAGTCAACAGGCCTTGCCAACCATCATCCCTCAGGGGCTGCAGTTGGCTGTCATTTATTGTTTACTTAGTTGCACCTGCCTTGTATTTCCTTGCATTCATATGTACCCCCAGAGTGAGTTCAGAGCATTTTGCTCTCCAAGCTTTGGGCACTTGTAGGTCTTATGAAATCTTGCTAAATGAAAGGACAAAAGAAGCCTGCTTCCTCCAGAAGTTCAAAATGCTTCAAAACATGTTCAAAATACAACGAACTCTTCTCTTACTGTGACTGCAGTTGCGCTCCTCAGCCAAAATCTAACATGTTATTACACTAATCATGTAATAGAGCATGCAAACCCAAAATTCCTGGCCAGGTTTGCATTCTGCAGGAGGTTGTTGTTGTCAAAATGTTGCCAAGCTCCATCAAAGCAGTGGTCTGCCTTTTGGTCAAGGGTGATGTTCACATGGCGAAACACAGCCTATACACTACAGAAATCAGCTCTAAATCTCAAGGCTCATGCTTCAGTAGGATTTATAGTGAAATTTAGGTTTGTAATTATGGGAAATGTAGTACATGAGTGGATTGTATTTCAGTGAATTATTTTCCACTTATCAAATCATTGTCAACTGCATAAATAATAATAAATACTTTTGGAGCATTCAACTTTTAGGCTGGCTTTGTCTTACTAGCACTGTGTGCTAATACTGCAGAGCCATGATTTAAAATTAGTGCCCAGAACTCTATACCTTTCTTTTTTTATTCTATTTTTAATTATGGCAATGTATTCCCTCTTCCTCCTCCCAGCCTTGCAGGTAGTAATGGTACTTCACATACATTTCTTTGGTTATCAAAAAATTAGGTAGCCTGCCTGTCTTTACAATATGAGGATTAATGAGTCATTTTGGGGGCAGTCTTCTCCAGGGTAATTCCTGCTGAGTGATTATTTGTATCCTGAGCCCAGAGGCATGATGGATCTTCTGTGCATTTGAACGAGAAGCTGGTATACCATCATGAAAGTGTCTGAATTGCTTTATAACAAACCCCTGGGTGCAGTAACAGGGAGTCTTGCAGAGGAAGCAGGGTGGCAGTGCAGGCGGTTCCTGAAAGAAGTGGATTAATTGCTTTACTTTATGTTCTTTGAAGCAGAAAAATGCTTCTACCTAGTCATTCAGAACAGGGTAGGTATTAGGACTGTTGAAATCTGCAGTGAGGAATATAAAGGATCTGAGGGAAGAGTCACTTTTGCCACTATTTTTTCTCTTAAGTGTAAATGAATCATTCCACGAGGCAAACATCTGTGTCAGAAAAGTGTAAATTGCTATCTGCAATGTTTTATATCTCAACAGCTGTGAAACTGGAAACATTCACCTTCTGCTCTGAAATTACTCTCTCTGCTCAATTAGACTACTCAAACATATACAAACTGAATGATTTTGTCTGGTGTCCAAGAAAACTGAAGTGCAGTACGATGTGTTATCTATTATTTGAAGCCATGGTCAGAGATCCTCCTCACTAGATGTCCAAGCTGTAAGAAAATCTTTCCCATTCCCCCAGTCAAAAAAATACAGAATAGCACAGCCCCAGATTTTATATCATTCTGTATGAAACAACTGACCATCAATAACATTAGGAAGAAAATAAGGTGGGAAAGAAATCAAGAGAAGTGATGATGGCCTAATGCTGGTGCTTAGAGTGACAACCCTGCATCAACTCCTCATTTTTAAGAGCTTGTGTATAACCCCTAGCTTTAATACAGGAAAGGATAAGCCTTGTACCATGTGCCCTTGGCACACTGCCACACATTTAAGAGCAGCTCCTGCTCCAGCACTCAGGTTGATTGCCCTCCGCACTCCCAAGGGACAGCTCACCAACACCACAAACTTTCTGGTCTGCAAGGTAATTGGGGAGGTAAGAACACTTCATCTGTAGAACCAGATCAGTAAAGTGTTCAACTCATCCCAAACCCTCTTGCCCCTCCAATTGGGGCATCTTCCTAGGCAGGAGCATGATTGTGTCTCTTCAGATGTTTATGTCTCTTCAGAGGTTTGTGTCCTTGAAAGGTAAAGTTTTATGTACAGTTGTCATGGCTGGATCAAAAGATATCTACATAAAAAGAAGCAAGGCCATGTCCTTTTCCTGTAGGATGAGGAGCTGAATTTTCAATAACTTTTGTATGAGCCAGGATCTGATAGGAGATTTCTAAGCCAATAGAAAAAGTTGGGAAGGTGGACAGGTTTTCAGTACAAATTCCAGTCTAAGTGATGGCTGGAAATAATTGTTCTGTGTTTTAAATTAATTATGCTAATCAGTGGCATAGTGGTAGGTTTTGGAGAGAAAGAAATCATTAAGAGCTGTGGAGCAAAGAGCAGTACAAGTAGGAGAGAGGTTATGCGGTCATTCATCCTTCCCCAGCAGAGTGAGGCATGTCAATAATTATCATCCATGGAAGACTGAGGAGCGGGAGGGATTTAACTGCACACACTCTCTGTCAAGTTGTGAGCATCTGCCAAAGAGGACAGAAGGGCCAAGGTCACCAGAGCGACCACAGTCCCAGAAGGATGCCCGGAAAAATGTGGCACTGAGTTGCATGGTGAAGACAGAGCAAAGGCCTTGTGTGCTTCAGGTCACCCCAGGGCAGCAGTAGCCAGCTGTGTGCCTGTGGGAGAGCTCCCTGGCTGCTCCCTTCTGCTACTCCACCCTCCCCTGTGTGTGTCAGCACAACCCTGTCAGAGACTGAAATGTTTAATGATTTATGCATTCTAGGAGACTTTTGCAGGCTTTTGACTTGCATTATACCTCTGATGGGCAATTGAAAGTGTCAAGCCCTGAAAAGGCAGGACCTCTGATGGCCCATAACAGCCCATCTCCCCCTCTGCCAATCTAAAAAAAAGGTGGGAACCAGGCCAGGCACACAAACTCTGTGCAGGGCCCAGGGAAGAGGCTGGAGGCTCGAGGCGCGGCCCGTGACACCAACCATGGATATAATAACTCATAACTTCCTGGAGTGTGGGGGCTTCCCTCCTTCGCCCCCAGCAGATCAAGGCCACCACTTCAACTGACAGACATGGAAGCTGCAACTACCAAGTTTCATCGTTGGACCCCTTGGGTGGTGACTATATACATCTGTCCACTCTCAGCTTTTCTTTCCGTTACTCTCCCTTAGCCTTATCCTGTCTTTCCTTTCTCTCCCTTAGCTTTATCCTGTCTTTCCTTTCTCTCCCTTATGCATTTTCCCCCCAGGGGTTATCCCTATGATATATGATATAGATTACAACACCCAAAATGCTAACATACCTGTTAAAACAAAATTGTTAAAATAAACCTTACCTATACATGTTTTCAGACACTGATCATTGTGTCGTTTCACTCTAATCCACCTCAAGGGAATTATTGATAAGAACCTGGGTTACTCCTCTCCCCTTTTTTTGGGGCGGGTCATAACAAACCCTTGGAGCAATTGTTCAGTCAACTGGCAGAGAATGACAGGGACAACTACTCTGGGTCACAACTATGCCAGAAAAAGAAAGGGGAAAAAAAACCCCTATCAATTCCTAGTTGGAGTTCACAGCATGGCTGTCCAGATTCTTGTCCCTGGATAAGTGAAGCCATGGCATGGGATGAAGGATGACTTTGGGTGTCACTTCTGTCTTAGGGCAGCTTAAAGCATTTGTGGATTTACAGGCTATGATAGCCCAAAGTAGCCGCAAGCAAATCTCTTGGCTGTCCGGGATGGTGGCAGGAGAGATTTTTCAGATAGTGTATATAACACAAAGGGTTAAGACATGCACATAACCGTATGTTTCAGAGGATATGGGAAAATAAAGGAGGAAGAACTGCTCACTGACTGGAGAGCACAGAGATGCCTGGGGCCATACTTTGTACTCCACAGGAGCCTGTACTGCCCAGACACGTAAGCTGCCACTGCAAGCTGCCACTGCACACACGTGAGCCCCTGCTACACACCCACACAACCACCCACTGCACCCCATGAGCCCACACTGTGCATGCACGAACTCCCAAGGATCTTGTGGAGCTACTGGCTTGCACACATCATCATGGCTGGGCTTCGTGCACAAGCACTCACAGAATTAATCTGCCACGTGGGGCTGGAGAAACCACGGCTCAGCAGGGTTAACGCCACCCACACGCCGCATCTGCTCACTGGGCACTTTTTGCAGTTGTCTGTGCTGCTGTGGCTATGCTTTCAAGCATAGCCTCTTGTCAATCTGCTCAAGGTAGATAATCTCTCTTTGGGGGTTTTACACAGACTGTGGGATTTGCTTTTTTTTGTTTGATTCTTTGTTTCTTGGTTCTGTTTCTGCTGGCTCTCTGGTTAGTTAGCTTGTTTGGGGGGCTTTGGAATGTTAAAAATGAATAATGTGGAGTAAGTCCCAATTTTCAGACAATCCTTTCTTTGGCAATGCAAAGCTAGCAAGCCAATCAGAACAGGCTAAACTGAACCATCTGAAGATTTAGCTTATGCCAGGAAAAGAAATGGACAAAAGGCAACATAATAAAAAAAATTTCCATTGGAGTAGAGGGAAAAACTAACAAGAACTTTGAGTAAGAAAGAGCAAACATTCCTGGCTTTAACACACTAAGGATGAGGAGGGATTAATAGTGTTGGGTAAAGAGAAAGAGGATATAATAAATAGAAGGTGGCTTATAGATGGTCATTTAAATTGAACCTATGATTCTCTGGGGCTGATCAGACTGGAACTGCGAACACCAGCAAACCATCTACTAGTGAGGATTTGCTAGAATCAGATCAGGGGCTCTTGTTTTGCTAGAGTTTAAGATCAGGTTTGACATCTTGGGCTGTGGTGCTGCAAAACAGCTGAGCTAATCTAATGATTTGCTGCTGAAATGGACAACTCTCACTCCTGTTCCCCAAGCCAGGGGGATCAGAGACACCTTCTATGGTGCTGACATTATTGTGTATCTGACCTTGAGATCTGGTTCAAGGAATCCAGCAGACAGTAATTAGTTTTCTTTTTTCCTCTCTGCAAGACTAATTTTACAGAGTGGAAGAAGGCCATGTCTTGCATACCTCAAAAGAAGAACCACAGAGCAGAGAGTAAAAAACAGTTTAAGAAGAGAGAAACTGAAGCGGTAAGCTATAAATGGTAAATTGTCTATAATGCAATAACAAAAAACCTGGAGCTTCTAGTTTTCAAGTGGGCTTTAAACTGACAACTTGTGTAATTACTTCAAGGCTTCACAATTGTTTACTGTTTACAGTGATAATGCCTTTTAACCTATGCTTGTCAGGTGTGGGAGGCTGAATACCAGAGCACATATATGCTCTGAAGAATTAGCTGACTTGTTATTTCAAAATTAAATAATCTTTAACAACTTTAATGTGGAGGCAGATGTTCTATTGATACTATATACTTTTCAACCCACACGTAAAGTGGTTTCTTAGAGTCTTTTGGCATAGCAGAGAACATAACTTCTGATGCTGGCCATGTTTATTAGTGACTCTGTGACAGCGCATGTCTTCTGTGTGGAGTCTGTTCTGCAGATATCCACACCTTGATCTGGAAACCCTAAAAAAAGATCTGGCAGTGATGAATTTGCCCATTCAGAGTCCTTGGGACACAGAGAATCGGGAGAACAGAGGTCAGTGTGATCAGATCTCTATTCTTCATGTGAATGGTTCTCAGTGTGTTTGGGGCAGATGAAAAACAATATCAGAAGATAGATGAGAAAAGCATCAAACCATAACTAACTAAAAAAAAAAAATAAAGAATCAAAGTCAAGTAGAAAGCAAAGATGGAGATTTTGAAATTCTTTGCTCTTCCCTTTATAAACTCTTAAATCACCAAGGACAAAAATATAAAAAAGCAAATTGATCCATTACACACATCTATGGGACAGACATTTAGCAAAGACTACATCCAGATTTTGGGCTGAGTGGTGTACCAGAACTTAGCCTCTGCTTTGCCATATCCATTATATCCATATACAGGTATTTGTAAATGAATGTGTCTGAATTTGCAGGTATTTTAAGAAAAATAAGCTTCTTCAGGTGCCTGGCTAGCGTGCTGTGTCCTGTCCAGGCCGCTGACTGTCAGTCACAAAGGTGTGCAGGTTGTAGTCTCACAAAGGCCAGTGCAGTCAGGCAGTGGTTCACGCTGTCGAGCCATATGCAAACTGAAGCTATGTGACTTTTGTTTCCAAAGCTTAGTAAAATTCCCAATGTCAAAAATACTCCCAGCTCCGGGAGCAAATGGGAGGGCAGGGGGGTGGGGGTGGGGTGCTAACCTGAGCTATTAGGTAAGATGGTGAGAAATTTTTCCAAATCCTTCCTTAGCATAGGGAAGAGGTGTGAGGAGCATTCCCAAATTACAGTGATGGTTTAAGTCAGGATGGTCAGGTCTTTGTGCCTTGGTGACAGCAGGCATCATCCTAACAAATTTGTTTCAAAACACATTACTGACCGACTGAGAGAGCAATGTGTGGGCCTCTTCCCACAGAACATAAAACGTGTGTGCTACTGTCATCCACCAAGAGCCTTGCAGATATTTTTCTAATGAAAGATAGAGTAATACAGGACTGAGTTTAACACTGTATAATCAGGATAAAACCTTGACTTAATTTCTAAGAGGGTGGAAAATCATACACGCCTGCATTCCCTTAACAGAGATGGACCATCTTCTCTCTCTGGGGGTATGTGATTCACTTATGAATTACAGAGTCTTGCTAAAAATCAGATGCTCTGTCAGCATATGATCGCAACATCTGCGGTTTGTCTTGCAGTGTTTTGCTTTATGAAGCATCCCTGAGCAAAGGAGAGTGCTCATCACAAGCAGGGATAAGCTTGGCGGGCAAGCCAGAATGCAAAATGTCTTTCACATCAGTGAACGAGGAAACATCCAATAGTGCTATCCTATTCATGGGCTCTTATGTGCCTCTTAGGTGTCCCTAGGCATAGAAAAGGATTAAATAAATCAGCAGCAGTTCTGCATTTCACATCTGTAATTTGCACTGAATTGCTGGGATGAAACAAAAATATTTTTAAGACACCTTAATTTGAGGTAAATAACAAGTTCCAGTATTAACTTTATATGGATACTTGTGCTGTTTCATAGCCTTGTCCTTATATGAAGGATAGAAGAGATCCACATGATATCCTTCAGTACCCTAATTTTTGTTCACGTCTAAATTAGGTCAAAGATGTATGAAATCTCAAGGTGGCTCAGAGACCCTTGCAAAATAAACACTTGGTGAATATCCTGAGTGTTTATTCTAGCAAGTATTTGTATGTGAATGATCATGTGATTGTGAAATGTTACAGCTCTGGGGAGGTGAACAAAAGAGGCACAGGCTAAATCATCACACCTATGAGGATAGGAAGGAGTAGCCTCTAGGAGACTTGGACTTTAGCTCTTTATTTAATTTCTATTTTAAAAAGCTGATTTAAATAAATAAATGGCTGTTACACATTTTAAAAATATTTTTCAGAGCATCACCCCAAACATGATGGGGGGTTATTTTTTTTTCCTAATTATGAGCTTATGAGAGTTGGAATCTGACTTCTATATGTAACACAGAGAAATATCCAGTTTAGGTGCTTACCTGGATGCACCTATTTATTTATATGACACTCTTAAAAGGTGAAGCTTTCTTCCTTATTTTTCTCACAGTGACAATTCTAACCAAAACAATGTGAGATTATGGTGCTAAGCAGATAAACAGCACTTGCTTATCCCAGACACAATTGTTTGTATCACTCACTACTGAGCTGGTGTACTTTTGTGGCATCCTAACTGGATATAAATTATGTATACAAATACCAAAATACAAGGAAGTGCAATACGTGATCCAGTCGAGCAAGAAATTAAATTACAAGTGGTGTCCTTATTCCTGTGTTTTATGCCAAGAAAGATACTAGCTTTCCCCAGGATTCTGTAGTACTACCTTTGCTTCCCCTCAGTCAGGAAGCAGAGATTATGGTACATAACTGTAAAGCTCCCCTCTGATGTGACTGTCTATGCTTCATTGTGCTTAAGTATTGAGATTCATTATACAAAGCTGCCTGGTGCTACAGCAGTGCCCCTAAGCAAAACAACATTTTGTGATTCAGCATCCTGACAGCAGCAGAACAAGAGCAGGAGTTGTAAAGTGAAGTTTTCCGGCAGTCCTTTCATAAGAAGCAGGCTGCGCTCAGGGACCATTCCTTGGATTTGTGTCCTATCAAAATCCCCTCGGAGAACAAAGTTGAGACTATCCATGAAATGAAAGAGTCAAAATTGCCCTGGACTGAGAACTTTGGAGAAAGTGAGGAAATTGCAGAAAACTTATACAACAGGTCTCTCTCATTTAAAGGGACCATACAAATAAAATGTGGCTCCAACTGGTGAAAAAGAAGTAGAATTCTGGATGGGAGCCCAGAGCGAAGGCAATGTATCCTGTAAACTTATTCAATATAACCTGGGTTTTATCTGAAGGCAGTTTATCCCCACTGCTTTTAATGTAGAATCTCATAGCTTTTTAAGTTATTTTTCTTAAATTTTTCTTAAAGTCTCAGGCAGCCTCTGCTTGGTTATGGAAGAAACCCCAGACAACTAAGCCCAAACTGCCAGACCTCTTAGCTTTTACTTGATGACAAACATCTCAATCATATTGTACATCTGTCCTCTCTCCTTCTCCTCAGCTTGCCCTAGAAATGATATGTGATCAACTCAGTTATGCATGTGCTGGGACTTCCTTTAGCTGCTATAATTCGCAAGGAAAACTTACAGTGCTTTATGTAGCCATGTCCCTTATTTCTCATTACAAGGATAAAAAAGCCTCTGTAACATCTAGATTGGTTATTTTGTACATATATACACAGACAGACAATTTGGTGTATAATTTGGTATATACATATGCCATGCCTTGTTTTTAAATAAATATGATGTTTAGTAGTTATTTAAAAGAGAAAGAATGTAAGTGTGGAAGTGATAGCTCAGTCTTTCACCTATTCTGGTTTTTTTGGTGTACAGGCCAGAACTGTATTATATGTACATCACAATCAAATGAAAATTCAAGGCTATGGAGGATAATATTACATATGACATAGGCCAAATTTAAGGGACAACCCTGCAGCAGGGCTAGAAGAGATTGCTATAGGATTGTTATGTTTCAGACTCCCCTCTTATGTTGTGCTTCTTCCCCATTCTTTAACATCAGTTCTAAGACTCCCTTTGGAACCATGTAACTGTCTTCTGGGATTTTTAAATATTCACTTAAATCAATATACTGACAAGGACTGAACAGCTTGACTGAGTTTGTAGTATTATCTTATGTGAAATTCACATCACATACACAAGAGAACTGTCACATGTCACAGCACTGTGTCTACAAAATCATTCATGGTTTAAGACCAGTAAACAGCCCAGCAAAGCCATCAAACATACCAACTGCTGAGAGAGAGATGTTTGACATTAACACCTTCAGCTATCTTTGTGAAAGCAGAAGATGCTTTCCCACAAATTCACTGTAACCTCAGAAAAGGGTGAAGGACTGCGCTGAATACTGAACCTGAGCAAATGCCAGGGAGGGCTGCAGTAGGGAGATGAATCAGGGGGAGGCCAGACCAGGGTGCCACCTGCCTTCCTGGTGACAGCTCCCTGTGTCACCAGGGAGCCATGTTAGAGATAAGACACCTGTATCCACAGCTGCAAAGGAAGCAGATTCCTCCACAATGTGCCCTGAGCATGATGCAAGGGTAAACCAAATGCCCAGTGGTTTTGGAGCCCCGCGCCCCAATGGGAAGCCAGGAGCCTTAAAGCCATGGACCAGCACATCACCTTGTGCCCCATGGTGCCACTGGTCTACAGAGTCAGCCCCAAAAACCGAGCATGGACATCAACATTTTATTGCTAGGCTAATGGAGAGGGCAGATATAAAACAACAGATTATTGAAATAAACAATCTCTCCTCTACAATTTTTTCCCACTATTTTTCTTTTACATTTTAATCTTTGTATTATTTCCCACTTGCAGGATTTTACATCTTTTCTGGTATTTCAAAACTCTCTTCCATAATGTGTCATTCCTCTCTGGGGTAAGCCTTAGCAGGATGGCTGTGGGGGTCCAGCAGATTTAAGAGTCTTCTTGAAAGTACCTTGGAATGTGGTGTTTTCCAAGGTCTGTAATGATAAAAATAAAGGGCTGTCTTATTGTGTATGCAATACTACTGCAGGATGTGAGTTTACCCGCTGCATCAATTTTCTAAATTGCAAAGCAAGTTAGTCTACTGTTTCCTATTAGATTCAGCAACCGTGTCTATGCTGGTTTGACAGTGCTGTAAGATGATGATACTACACTGAATGGTGATACTACGCTAAACGGTAGTTTAGTGCTGAACATTTACTCTCTGTTTCTGGAAGCTCCAGCTCTTGCCATGCTGCACTGTGCATTTGCCGCCTCCCACTGGCATGAAAACCAGTGAAACAAAATGTCCTGCCTTCTGGACATACTTATGCTAAGATTCCCCTCACCCTGTGTCTATGGGAGGCTTTGAAAATTAGGGCACTGAAGAGCCCAAAAGTCTTTGTTGACTGTGAGTCCATAGTTCACTGCGGACAAGCGAAATGAGTCCCGGAAAAACACAGCTTGTCAGCACGGCTACCTCAAGATGAAATGGCAACTCACCAAGTCAGTTTAAATAGAAAGAGTAACTTAAGAATACCTAGAGATAATTTTATAACTGGCAAGACGGAAAAGCAGGTGGTTCCCCTAAGCCATGCTAAGGGAATAGACATGTTACTAGAGGTTACTGAGAACCATGATTACCAGTTAAGAAACTGTATGTAAGGATCCAGCACAGAGAGAGAAAGGACAAAGGACAGGAATGGGCTTCTGTAAAGGAAGCTGGGAGGAGGCACTAGGGCATTTTGGTGTTTCTGGAACTTTTTGTTGGAATAAAATAAAGCCATTTTGAGAGATCCTTGGTCCAGATGACTGCCTGGGCAGTACTGAGAATGGATGGCTGTGACAGCAGTCTAGAGGCATGGATTACCAAAACATGTTAAAAAGATAAACCACATATTTGGAAATATTTAAAATCAGCTATTCATTTTTGAGGGCAGATAGCTCTCTGGAGGAAAAATAATTGAATGCAAATATATTAAAATTATAAGGGAGAAGCAGGTGGCCTATGCATTAATGTGGAGTTCTGGCCATTCAGTGAGTCTTACTAGTTGACCTTTCTATCAACTCAGATTTTGCTGCAGAACTTATATTGAGAATTAAATCCTTACCTACTCTGATTCAAAATGCCTTAAAATGGTGTTCAGACCTGGGGTCTCAAACATAAATTTAAAATAATTTATATGTGACAACAGAGGCAGCAGCTAATCATCAGTGCCAAACCTGGAGCTAATTACGCAAGGATACACAATGAACTTTTTCCCCTCCTGCAACACTGATCCTTTTCATGCTACTGCAGCCTGCAAGAAGCATGGGAGAAGAGGTGAGTCTTGCTGCAAGGCTCAAACTCTATTTGAATTGTGTGTGTACTACAGAAAAGCAACACAACAGACCTGAAGGCTGCAAGTCTGGCTTCAGTCTCCAGCACATTGAGTTGGGTCCATTTGAAGCAGTGACTGGGGAAGGTATTTCCTGAACCCTCATCAGAATTATCATCTTAGGTGTCACTGGATACTTTTCTTCTGTGTGTAGTACAGAAAGGAGCTTTGCTTCTTCAGGAAAGTGATCATACAGATACTGTACAGGAGTGCTCATTGACCAAACATTTGTAGCCAAGAACAAGGCTAATCATCACAGCAAGATCCATCTCCAAAAGTTGCAATCTTACGGATAGAAAAAAAAATTAGATTCAAAAGGCTCTCCTAACAAATGCTGCTATGTCATCATCCTGTAACAGCCAGTATCTTGTAACACCATCAAGCAGCAAACTAACAATAAACGTCCCCATAAAGCTTCAATAAAGGCAGCAGATATCACTCTCTCTTCATCTCTCCTAGTGGAGCTGCTCTATTTTTTATACTTATTTAAATATTCATTTGGCAAGAGGGAAAGACTGACAGTGGCTTGGTACTGAAGACACTCACAAGGGATCTCTCAGACCTAGATTCAAGCACTCTCACAGAATAGTACAAAGTATTTCTCTAGGGTTTGCATCAGGATGTTTTTCATCTGTTTCACAATACTGCTGGATGAGAACACAGAGAAAGGAGACTTGCCCTGGGACACTGCATAGTCTAGTTATAGAGCATTCACGTGGGAACTGAAGAAGATGCTCTTAACCTAATTGAGTGCTTTAACTGTTGGTGTGAAGTTCCCTCATGCTTTCCCAATGCCTTCATCTCTCCATGGGGAGAAAAAAAAATCCCCCTGGCCCGGGCAGAATCCCTACCATCAAAGCCTAATTCTACGAAACATTTTGAGGGACCAGAATTTTCTGAGGGAAAACGTGTTCCACTGGACAGTTCCCGACAAGCTCTATTGAAAAGAATGCTGACTGTAATTGCTTGCATTTTAATTCAATAAAAGTAAGAGAAAGTTCAAATCCTCGAAACTGCATGTAGCATCTTCAGAGTGTAACAGAGCAGTAAAGTCAGTGTGTATTGTTATTTAAGTGAAGACCAGTGTTACTGAGCAATTTATTTTCACTGAAACTCTGTTGGCAATGCTGGGACAGACATTTTTCAACAGGAGTTTTCTGACCTCTATATGAGCAACAGAGGTAGCTGAAGGTTTTGACTTGACTAATAGATCCTGTGTTGATAGACTTAAATTGGTTAATTCTTTTGCTCTACTTTAGGAAGGAGAAAGTAAGAGTGACTTGGCTTGCTCTGGTCCCCAAGTTATACTAGTTAAAATAGTAGCACAACATTACATGTGAGTGCTTTATCAAGGCCTATATAAGTTTGATTTGCCCTTGTAAATGTAAACTGGTTTCCATTTTTAAAGCTAATTCAATTTTACCCTATGCCTGCACACCAGTTTAATTTAGATGGGTGCCACTTTTCCGTTCAGGAACTGGAATTCAGTGGGTTGAGCAGAGAAGTTTGATACAGACAGGAAGAGATGAAAATTGGAAAGCAGAAAAAGAAAAACAAACTAGGAAGGGAGAGAAGGGATAACAAGTAAATAGATGAAAAGTTGTAAGACAGCTGAAACAGAGATCTTTTGAGTGCAGCACTGCTGGCCAGTTACAGACAGAAAAATGTGGCCATAGGTAGGGGCAACTGAAGAATCTAGAACCAGAGCAACATACATACACGGATCTGACTTCCTGAAAAACTGGCAAATAAATCCTAGACTTTGATAGGGATCAAAAAAAAAACCCAAAACAAAAAACAAACAAACAAACAAACAAAACTCCAAAACCAAAACCATCATAGAAAATCAGTCTGGAGGCCATTCTTATAGGCATTAAGCATGTACCAGTAGTTTTAAGTCCTGTTTCAGGAAGGACCTTACTACACATTTGAGCTACCTAGGTGCTTCAAAGGCTGCAGCAAATTATACTTTTTCCTTCTTGGTCTCCTCAGTGACTCACACTTCTTTTTCTGTGTCAGTACAATGTCTCCATAAGCTTTGCAATGGACTCGGTTAGGAGTTAAAAAAACACCCCAAAGCCCTGAAATTACTTTTTGGTTTGCCTTATGACTTTATTTCCAAAGCTGCATGTTTGTATAGTAAACTGCTTTCCATTCTTCATGTGGATGTATAGAGAGGTACTCTGTCCTTCTCCATCAGCAAGCCTAGCGTGCCTCTGCACCTGTGCTGGTTTCGGGAAAGGACATAACAGTAACTGCACAAGAGGTTTAGGTCAGAGGTTGGAATTTGGTTGTATAAAAGATATGGAGGCTTAACCTAAGACAAAGAGGCATATTAACTACATATTGAGCTTTTAGTTTAGAAAAGCAACTTAAAACTCTGTAAAGCTTTATAGCTTTATAACACTCACGTAGGCTCAACAGAGAGGTCAAAAATATTGTACTAAAATTATGTAACAAATTGGTAAAAAGCTCAGGTTGTGTTTTAAAGATGACAGTGTTGAGAGGGAAGCTCAGCTTTTGAAAAGGATGAAATATTTTCTCATATTAAGAACTGTATTCTAAGTATATTGCATTTGGACCTTTGAATTACTTTTTTTTTTCTTTGTAAAAGTAGAAGAACAATAAGCACAAGCTACTAAGTTTCTCATGATCTAAATACTCAAAAGTCCTTTTTTTTTCTTGACAGACATCATCCAGCTGTTATCCAGAGACCAAACTATGTTATCCAAAGATGGCACTGCAGAGAGTTTCTAGCAGACATCTGAGTCCCCATCCAACTACCACAGAGTGAGAGAAAGGTAGGTCAGGCTCCATCTCTCTATTTGCATGGAATTCAAGCTCTTGAGCTACAAAGATTTTTGGCCATCTCCCTGCAGGGAGGGCTCCCAGGGCTGCTTGTCACTCCCTGGTCCCTCTGTCTAGCTCAGGAGCTGGCAGTCTTATTGTGGCCTCTGTGGCACACTGAGCTATATATTTGGGTCAGTTATGTATCCATTTCCTTCTCTGCATACCCCTTGTCTAGCAAAAAAATAAAATTGAAGTAGCATAAAGGCAAAATTGATCATGGTAGGGGTTTTCTAGAGTGTTACCTTCATCACCAGGACAGATAAAAATGGTTCTTATGTAAACTGAATAAAAATCAACTCAAGTGACTCAGATAAACCAGCAGATCCCATAAAACTGGAAATTAACTGAATTTTAATTTCATTAGGAAGCTCAGGAGTGTAGACTTCACTAGTGCTTTATTATTTTGATTTTTTTTTAATTGGGACAAAAAAATAATCTAAGCTCATGTCTGGCTCTATGGTCCTTCTTTAAAGATTAAAAAGCAGTAAGATAATAAAGAATACAAATTTTCAGACAGCTCCTCACAGGGACATGCTGTTTGAATTAACAGTTCTCTCTCCCCCTCTGCTGCATCTGGATTGCTTTTAATTATCAGCAAGGAAAATAACAGGTTCAGTAGATATGGATGCAAGTTCATTTTCATCATCAGTTGACTTCTGCAACTTTCACACCACTGCAGGGTTTGAGAACATTGAGAAATTTACCGTAAGACTATAAGAGGTCACAATTCTGAATATTAAATAGAAAATAGAGATAGTATGGATGGTGCTTTTGAATCATGATCATGAGAACTGTCACAAAACACTACCTTAAAAACTAACGTTCAATCCCCAGCTTTCACACACACATTCCAGTGGCCTTAGACAAGTATATGTGATTTACAACCACTCAAACATAGATTTCTTTTCCCTTTTTCCAAAAGGCTACAATAGAACCTCAGTTTGAAAATAACACAGAGCAACTGCACATCAGGGAATAAAGTCTCTGTCACATGCACAGAGAGATGGGAGAAGCTGCAAATGGAGTTTGGTTACTCTGCCACTGCCTGACCTGCTCTAGTGGTAGAGGCTGTTGTGTACAGGGTTGCCTTTAGAGCAGGAGAGAAAATAAGCAACATGTCAATATCCATGTGAGGCTTAGACCTGAAGGGTCATTTCCACCTTTTCTGTGAGATAAAAAAACTGTTACATACCTTACTATTCAGCAGGCTACAGTCAATCAAGAGAGAATGGCAAAGAGAGGGACATACACAGACAGATGTGTACCTGCAGTCAATCCACTTACTTTGGATTTCCAGCCCCTGGCTTCTTTCTCCGGAATATGTTGAGGAAAGTGTTGGACTTGCAAGGTGCCTTGCCATCCCCGACATGCATACGCACCACATCTGAGGTGGTGAAGGCACTGCGGACATTCCTCTCAGGCTTGGCTATAATGATGTACATCTTAGGAGTGAACATGCACCCCAGTGCCACTGTCACGCTCAGGCTCACTGCAAAACAGGTCGTGATGATCTTGTAGTTGCTCCCAAAATAGATAGGCACGAAGGCCAGCCAGATGATACAAGTGGTGTACATGGTGAATGCAATGTACTTGGCCTCATTGAAGTTGGCAGGCACATTGCGAGTCTTGAAGGCATAGTACGTGCAACTCATGATGAGGAGTCCATTGTAGCCCACAGGAGCCACGACACCTAGGTTGCTGGTGTTGCAGATAAGGTAAACTTCCTTAATGCTGGGGTAGGAGAGGATGGGCATGGGGGGCTCCAAGATGATCAGCGTGATCACCAGTGTCAGCTGCACGCTGATCAAAATGGAGGCAATGACCACTTGGGCCCATGCACTCATGAAACGTGGCTTGCGGGTGCAGATCTTCTTTTTGCTGCCTGCCAGGATGCGTGCAATGCGGTTGGTTTTGGTCACAAGGGCAGAATAGCACATGGCAGAGGAGAGGCCCACTAAAAGGCGCTGGAGGTAGCAGGATGTTGTGGTGGGTTTGGCTATAAGGGTGAAAGGGCAGACGTAACCCAGAAAGATGCCAGCAAGGATAATATAGCAGAGCTCTCGGCTGGAGGACTTGACAACAGGGGTGTCTCTGTAGAGCACAAAGATAAGGGTGACAAACATGGTGACCAGGATCCCCAGGCAGGAAAAGACCACAGCCACAATAGACTCTATATTGCTCCACTGGAGGTACTTTACAGGGATGGGTTCGCAGCCTGCAGTGTACAGAAGAGAAACAGAGTGTTAGAAAGGTAGCTGCTTGAAGAACTTTTTTCCTGTATCCCAGTGTGATCCAAACATTAGCATAAGCCTGTGTGCCATGGATTGCTAAAGCCATTTTACAAAGGAATAAACCGCAGCATGGAGAAGTTTGGATGAAATATATTCAAAAAACACACATCAGTTTTGTTTGTCCCAAAATTTACTCATGATGCTACAACTGGAAATGTGATTTAGAAATTTTTCATAATTTTTCTTGAGATACCTGCTTACAAGCCCAGCATATCAAAGGCAAATCTGGGAACAGAATTCAGACAAACTTAGCACCATCTTTTCATTTCAGCGGGGAAAGGATTGTTACAAATCAGAATGAGCAGCGTTTTGACCTCCTCAGGTTAACTTATTTTAATACTGAACAAAATCATTATATTTTGACCCACTGCATTTTTGTGAAGGTGATTCTATACATAATATAAATTAACTAGGGATCTATGGACAGAAAAATAAAAATAAATCCAAAATTGTAATGGAACTATACCATGGATGCTGTACCTTCTTAGTATATTTATACTTTTTTTCTCTTAACATTAACTTATTCTTATGTTATCAAACCCTATACTCATTGTTTTTCCACTAAATAATGTAATTTAATTCTCTTGGAAAAATCAAACCCAAATATGCATACCTTCACAAAATAACTGGAAAAGCTCTCCTCTATGACTAGTAAAGGCGTGCAAATACAGGTATCTGTTAAGACGGTACTTAACTGCTCTCTCCCACACTCAAGTTAAAACAGTCTCTAGATACCTTCCTCACTGTACTGAAGAAATAATTCCAGCAATAAACATTACAGAGAAAGTAAAATCCGTTGGGTTAATAAAATGTTATGGTTTAGAAGATGTTACTGAAAACCTTCATTCTGGCATTTTCTAATTTCTTTAGCACTTTTTTTATCCAAAAAAAGTATCCATGGCTTCTTCTACTTCTTGTTTCTTTCCTCCTACAGTTTCCCTTGGACCCAGCTCACCTTCTGTGCCTTCTCCCACCTCTCAAGTATCTTTCCCCCCAGTTCCTAGCCACCTGCATCTCAGTTCCTCTTCCAGTTAATTTTTTTCCTAGCCACCTCTCCACCCAGATGTCTCCATTACAAACATCTGATCCAGCTCTTCGCAACCTGGACTGGCTGCTCATCAACTCTGCCTGTCTGAGTTGCTGAACACAGCTGAGAAGAGCCGGGAAAAGGGGATGGTGTCAGCAAGCTTCTGAGAGATGCATTTATTTCTCTCAGTTTTGTCACTAAACCTTAGCAAGGGCCCTGACATTGTGATGGGCAGAAGTTGTGCTCAGACCCTTCCTCCTCAGCATGGAGTGTATCTGCAGAAACCATCTATGAACTAAAAACTTCTGAGACCCACAGTTTTACTTAATTTGCTTGCATTTTCCACAGGGTGACAAAAAATTACCAAGTGATAACTCTACTGTAATGTAAACTTCTTTCCCTCCAAATAATAGAGAAGTAAGCAGAGGTCTGGATTTTGGATCAGGGTGTGGAACAGTTTTACTGTAACCTAGTTTTGAGAGACAGATGGAGAAAAAATGTTTTTTTCTTGAAATCTAAAAAAAAAAAATCAGCCCAAGGCAAAGTCCTGACATGGAAAATTTCTGCTTGAACTTTGAATGTCTGCCAATGTCATATGAACTGAAAAAGGTCCTATAATTCTGTACGCTTTGTCATTAAGGACACCAGGCTGACTTCACTACAGGTATTGTTGTTACATATGCTTGTAACATCAAAACTAATAGAAATTAGAGCAGTTGCAACTGGAGGTCTTATTTTTTAAAGAAAGGAATTCTGTTTTGCTCAAGGTGGTCTGTTCAAGACTCAGATAGGTGAGGAAACAAGTACTTTCAGACAGTATTTTTATGATGAGGTGTGGAGGAAAAGCTCTTTATTAAAAGTGGAAATTTCTGGCCATTGGCCTCAGCTACCCTGAGGGGAAGCTAGCTCCTATAATTTAAAAAAAGACTAAGGATCAGAAGCTCCTGTTCATTGATTAATATATGCAAAGCTCCTCTTAAACAAGAAGTTGGTCAGTGGTTGTTGGAAGGGTTAAGTTTCAATGTGGGGTTTAAGCTTAGCAACATCAAGACACACATTATTCCATTTTAAACTATATTTTCAGAGCCTTAGCACAGATCCAACATGGTAGTTAAGCCTATCATTTCTTTAAGCTTATCCTGCATAACGTCTTAGAAACCTGTTTCATTAAATCAGTGTAATTCCTGTGCACCAGCAAGCCCAAGAACCACATGTTCTACAAACAATGCAGAAAGTTTCCAACACTGCTTACTATTAGCTAACAGTTGTTGGTTGTCAACACCTGTGAAGGTCGGTTATTTCCCAGCTAGGAGGAGGTGGGCTCTGGAACCTTGTTGAGACTGGGGGAGGATATCCAGGAAATTGTGTATGTATGACTTTAAAACACCAAACAAAACAAACAAAAAAAACCCAAACCCCATAACAACTAATCCAAACTTCAAAAAACCAGAGAATAAGTGGCGAAAGCTTCACAGTTAAAATTTTCTAGTAAAAAGCTGTCTGGTAGCTTTCATCTACTATTTTCCCTGCACTTTAACCGTGAATAATTTCCAAGATCAGAAGGGTAATTGATTATTTTTTGTAATTATTATATTATTAGTGCAAGGCCAATAAAAGAATCTATGATGTTGTCTGAGGTCATTAGCACATCACAGGCAACTGATGGCCCCAAAACTTTATGATTAATTTTGCAAATCTATAAAAGTTCCTGTCCTGTCTTGATTTATTGCTTATTTAAGATTATTTATGTAAACTAGGTTTACTACCTTGACATTCATCCTTCTTATGTTATATTCTGGTACTATAAAAGATATCTCTTCTCTTGGCACAAGGCCTAAGGTACTGGCTTTACTGAGTATTTGTCAGGTCAGGTTTTCATCATCTGCGGTGAGAAATCCCTTGCGCCTGCTGACTCAACCTCACTGAACTCATATTTAGGAGAAGCACTCTAAAAAAAATTGTTTACATTTAGAAATAAAATTAAAATATCAGGAAAGGATTGCTCAGCAACAGAGACTGATTTCAAATGGAGAGAATGAACACCTTGAAAAGTATGTCATAGGAAATGGGTTGTATGTGCTTCACGTTTCTTAAAGGGATTAAGGATTTTAGAGCCTCCATCTGTGATGCAAAATGGGACTAAAACTGTGTACGTGTTTAGCATTTAAGATTTAAGGCAAAGAGAAAAATAATCTGAACTTTGAGATATTACCGTCTGTGTCTAGATGACTATCAGGGTATGAATACAACACATAAAATCAAGCTATAAAAAGACATTTGATCAGAGTCCTGGCAAGAAAAGAGAGTTTCAAATTAAATTATACCAGTGGTGACTCCCACAAAGTTCAAGAGCCAGAGTTTATCTATCTAAATCACCCTTTTCTAAGGATTAGGATGGCATCAGCTTCTCTTCACAGCTTTGTACTTCGTACTACAGTTCAAGTAAATGAATTTCAGGGGTTTAAAAGAAAGAAGGTTTTTTCCTCAATAAAACAGACCAAAGAAGCTGTGCGAGAGCAGACTGCCATTTCAATGTTCTCTAGGAAATCAGTCGATGGCTAAGCTGTCATTTGGCTGGCGTTTCTGTGATTTTGTAACAGCATCAGTCCAGCCTCCTTGCTGAGAAGAAACACAAATCAGCAGGTCATCTACTGATTTCATTAAAAGTTAATAGATTGCAACATGCCCCTGAGATTTTTTCCAACACTGATGCTTTCTTCAACTCTTTTCAGCAGTGCCTGTCATTTTGACGTGACCCCTTTTGAGCTACTTTGAACAACTGGTAGCACTGAACCATGTTCTTTCAAGCTCACATTGATCTCTCACCAGGTTCTTGTTCTGCCTTATTGATTAAAAAGAAATCCCCATTTTCTTCCCTGAAGAGTAGATACAAACAATTCTGTGAACCTCCAAGACCAACAAAACCTGTTTGTCTATGGATATCTGCTTTAAAATTAATGGACACCGATGTCCTAGGAGGTGGGAATTAAATATGAGCTCTTCCAATGGTCAGGATATTTATGAAAGGTTCTGTGGATTTTCTGGTTTCTAGTAAAATAAGACTTTTTTCCCACAATTGAGACCCTTATGGAAGGTATTTTTCATGAACTCCCCTTCCTACAACCCACTTACATGAAACTTGAAGGAACTGAATGATCACTAAGATTTCTATATCCTGATAAATCTGTTTCTAGGTTCAGCTGCACACCAGAGCAGGGCTGAGGCAGGGGTGGTAGTGGGAAGGTGGGAGTGTTGGAGTGATAGTAATAGGATATAGACAGTTATGCATGCATCTGGGACATGACCATAGCTTATTTTTCATGGAAAACTAAGATAGAAAATGTGTCGGGTTTCCTAGTCTATTGTGATTAATAATGTTTTTAGCTGGAGATGTGGCAAGCTTTCCCTCTCAAAAGACGTCCTCTGAAAGCTCATTTGGCTTCAGTGGCTAGCTTAAAGTATCTCTTGGAACAATTTAATCAAAGTTTGAGGACTTCATCTATATGTTAAATGTTGCATCAGTACCTAGTTGCCAGCCAGACAAAGATGTGATAAGTTGCACATTTGCTCTTCGGCTACGTGATCAGATTGTTCCTCTGACTAGGAATGATGCCCTGCTGAATAGTGGCATCCAAGATTTGCAGATGTGATATGGGACAGAGGTACCAGTAGTCTTTTACAGTGATACAAAGCGAAAGTTAAGGTCAGGGTGAGGCTTCTCAATGTGTTATATTTATATTCTTGGGGTAAGGGTTGCTGGCAAAGCCCAGAGCAGGTGTTTAGGTTGACCTTGTTAGGTACAAAATAAACAGAAAGATGCCATAACATGCAATTCATCGAAAGCATATACACAAGGGAGACAAATTCAAGCTCTTTTCAGCCAGCTTTTCTCAGGATTTTGTTGAAATTCCTCTTGCTGGTGGGTACAGTGAGAATGATCTTTATATGAACAGTCCAGTAATCAGTTACTGAATGGCCTGAAATACTGCAAAAATTATTACTAATCGCATGGTAGAATGATCAGAAAGAGTATCAAGTCAATATGACAAGAATGCACTGAACTCTTGTGATAGTCACTGCTAGATTGCAGCAAATGCTGCTGAGTTCATTAGCAGTCTTAACAGCTTTATTATTGCTTTATCAGTGCTAGCTGAAGATGAGGAACAGACTATGACGTTTCTTCTTGGTAGAAATTTTGCTGTCATTACTGTCACTGCTGTTCCACTAAGCCAAAAGACATAACACTTTTCACTCACTCTAAACTGCACTGGAGTATGTGTCCAAGTATGTACTTTTAATATCTCTGCATGCTGCCACCTTACTGTCCACCACAGAGCATTCTCCTTGTGCTCTGTAGGAAGGGAATGTGTTTGGAGGGACACGTCCCTACCTGTCAGGTCAGTATTCGGCCACCAGCCAAGCTCACAGGCTTTACATGTGAATTCATCCTGAACAAATTCATTCTCCTTGCAAGCAGTACAAATCCAGCAGCAGCTCACTTCTCCTTTCCTGATCACCTGCAATGCAAAATACATCCTCAGTTATAATCCTCTATAAGACAACAAAGAAGCCCCCCCCAGCAAACACATAACACATGTGTTGTTTAAAATATGACAGGATTCCTGTGTATGGCACATTTCAAACAGCTAGAAAACATGAATCATGATTTTGTATCTATCCCTGTATATTAAAATTTATGTTTAGGAGTTCAAGGATAATCTCTAGGGACAACTCTATTTTGTTTTGGTGAGAGCAGTTCTGAGTTAAAAATACGAAACAATTATCCCTTTGGTACACAGGCATGGTTAGTGTCGTATTTTCAATCAAATTTGAGGTTTAATCTGAAAGGGGGTTGAGGTCAGAATAAGTAGTTCAGCCCACGCTTGATATCTATTGAGTGGTAAAAAACAGTAAACAAAGTCAAGGGTTAGAACAAAGAGTGATTCATGCATAATACATATGTATTTACATCTACACACAAGCACATTCACATACACATAAATTCCAACTTACATGGAAGTCTCTTTGGGGCTCAATACACAAGTGTAAATAGAAATTTAAATAAGAGTAAATTAAAAAACATACTGCTAAAAGGATGTATTGGTTCCTAGCAGAAAAGGAAACCATTATGCAGTGACCGAGCAAACAGCTCTTTTAGAGACAAATGTCTCTGAAAGCTTTCTTTCTTCACTGCGTGCTGCTAACTGTAATGATCCAATGCTGAAAAGATGTTTTCCTTGTCTTGACTCCTAGTTTCATTACCCTGAGGCTGAAAGAAAGATTAAGGATATCTCCAGTTCATGGGGCTCTGACAAAGACTCTGGTCCCCTTTGTCAGGAAGGAGAAATCCAGCCTTCTTTTCAGGATCTTCCTATCCAACTATATGCAAAGATAACTACAGTAGTGAAATGCAAAATGTTTGTTTATTGAATACTGTATTTGTGGGCTTTTTTAGTTAACATTTCCTCCTGTAGTCTATGGAGAGAGTCCAATAGACTTCAGAGAGATGAAGCTGGCATTTTGTATGCTTGGTGTTTACATATACACACATACGCAAACTGCACAATCTCAAAAACAGGGAAAAGATGTTTTGGAGGGTAGTAAATACCAACAATGTTTCTTCTCCAAGATTGCTGGATTATGTCACTGTGTCTTTGCCAAATCATCAATCACTTATTGCTTAGAGTAGCAATATAGAAATAAAAAGCTGCAAATGTGCTTATTAAATGAATATAGAAAGGAAAGTCTGCTTTAAGGAGATTTTCCTGAATAGGCTTCTTGCCATTTTAAACTTACTACATCCATACCATTTTGATAGTGGTGGAACATGTCTTTATGTCATCCAGACATGACAGGTGGCAAATTATTTGTAGCCTGATGCGAGTGCTACTGTTTGGTAAACATAGAGTGATTTCATTTGTGTTTCCATACCTCCTGTTGTGAACACGAGATACAAATAGGCTTCTTTTTTTTTTTTTTTTTTTGACTTTTCCTTGCAGGTGTTATTGCTGGAACAAAATAGTGGATTCCCATGGGTCACGATATTTTCAGGATCAGCCCCCAAGTGAATCACAGCCACTGAATGTTGTAAGCAATGACTAAGTGAAAATCATGTTCTTTCTCACATAAGGTGAAATTCAAATCCTGTCACATAGAAGATTCTGCATCCCTACAAAGGGTAATTTTAGAAAACACAGGCCTGTATATGGGATCATTAAAGAAAAATATTAATCTAGGAGTCTTTCTACAATTTTGGCTTTCCTTAAGAAAAGGAGGTCCTATCCCTTGGCTTAAAAAGAAGCTTGCTTGTGTTTAGGGAAAAACACAAACTGGATATTCACATTTCTACAGCAGAAAGTAAGTGTCTGAGGCACACCTTAATCTGGCCCTTCAAGCAAGGCTCGCTGCACACTGATCGGACCATTCCGCTCTTATTCATCTGAATCCTATAGTCGTCGATGTTGAGCACACCCTCATGCCAGGTCCCAATGAGGACGTAGTCATAGCGATTGGGCTCTATGTACTGCAAGTTCATGATGTCATACCTGCAAGGAAAAAAAGAGAAAGTGAGTCACTGTCCTGCAAAAAAAGGACAAAAATTTACCTTCCCTTCTCCCTCTGCTTCTAAATATTCATGTTATCCCTTAACACCAGGGACTTGAGTTTCAAAGGAACACCAAATCCTGTAGAATTTGCAGCAGAATCATGGGAAGTGGCAGCTCTGATTGCCACAAAATTGCTGATTGCCTGCCTTGCTTGCATGAAACTGTGAGTAAAAAGTTGTGGGTCCAGAAAGAACTGCACATCAAAGAACAAACTCTGCTAAAAATGCACATGTAGACTATGTCTGGATGGTGTGTTTGCATACCATTTTTCAATATGTCTTTAACATTTACTTTGTGTCTACATAGAGGTTGGTTGTAGTATAGCCCTTGCTGGAAGCTCACAAATACAAGTGCTCTAACTAACTGAACTGGTTTGCCATAAGTTAACTGCAAGCACTAGTTCAACTATTTATATTACCCAACCCAGTGATACTGTCAGGAAAAGTTAGCAACTCAGTCAAAAAATTTACTTCCACACCCTAAGCAAGCAGGAGAGCACTTCCCCAGGCTAAGGTAAGGAAAGCATAAGAAACTGCTACAATAAACATCCAGCCTCCATCATTGTCTTCAATGTGTTGGACCTGATGTGTGCACATCCCATAACACTAATTATTCTATTCCTTCTTACACGCACAGAATGTGGCTTGTTTCTTAGCAGGAAATAACCAAGAAAGGAAGAATGAATATTGGAGTGTGCACAGAGAGGAAGAACCACAAAAGAGGCTGAACCTACAGCCTGGTCTCTTAAGATGAGAAGCGAGGGGGCTTTTTTTAAAAAACGGACAAGAGAAAGATGACTGAGAACCAGAAATCAGCATTGGAGCTGAAAACAATTAAGCATCTTCCATCTTACAAGCCTGAGATCTACTGCCTTGTTTTTCTCTACTGTATTGTCTCAGTCTCTGGGGAAAAAAAATCCTTTGCTTGTAACGAGTGTTGCTAACCTGTATGTGCTTAAGGAATGAAAGGTAAGGTAGGCAAAGTATGAGCAATAAATAAAACTGGGATGCTCAGTTGTGAGTGAAGAGAGATCTCTGCTTGTTTCTTTTCGATTCTGAGGTTCAAACATGCAAAATTTCAACTCTCTGCACTTCACAGAGGAACAAAGTGCTGAATTACTCTCTGGATCTCTTTTTTTCTTAACTGAGTCTTTGGGATCTCTCTAGTTAAAGACTATCTAAAGAAGTGCATATTCACAGCTGTAATCAGACCTCAGTCTTGTAAATATGCATGCTCAGATAATGCCAGTGCCACTGCAGAGCTCCACTGAATCACATCTGAAAAGGGATTCCTGCTACTGAGTTCAATGGAGCTCCAATCAGGAGGCAGCTCCGTTGGCTGGCAATTGGCTACTAATAAAGGCATTACTTAGGAAAGGGGTAAATTTCAAACTCATTAGGGAACAATCACTTCTCATATTCCAGTTCTTGCAATGGAAGCACATAAAAAAAGGAATGCTGTTTCCAGTCTTGTGAAGAATCAGTATAGCATGAAGCAGTGAGAGTCAGGCACTTCATAACGGAGACTCAGCAAACAGGAGTAAAACTCAGCAGGAATGTACATGCCTCTTCCTAACAAGAAAAATTACTTGGATTTTTGTGAGACCTTTTATTAGACTGATACAAAATTACTTACTCTGGGCTGGAAATGAATTCAAGAAAGGAAATAAAAGATTAGTAAAATCTCACATTCCCTTAATGAAATTTTGTAATGTAATATATAAAAATATACTACAAGGCACAGATTGGCATTAATGCAATATCAATTAAGAGTTTCTTATGTTTTCTTGCAATACTATTCCCTTTTCTGTAGGTTATCTGTCAAAGGATAAAGTATGCAGACTAAAAACTCTGACACAGTCTTACATATGACAAGTTGTACAATGTTTATAGCTTTGATAAGCAGCTTGAATTTTAAGTGAAAAAAATGTGGTCTAACAAATATCTCAGCATATTGGGGTTTGCTTAAGTTCTTTATCCTTTCCTTCTTTTTCCTAATGAAAAATTTCTGCTTTGAGCAAGAACAAGTTCAGTGCTGGAACACCTCCCTCCATTCCCTTGCTTGCATATGTACAACTTCAACAATTTTGGTCTGTGTCCATGCTAAGAATTATTACTCCACAAGAAATGGGTTTGACAAGAGTTGTGAAGCTCTAAGAGAGTGAGGACCATGCTGTTCACAGGCACAGTCTTACTCTGGTTAATCTGAGATAGCTGAATTTACCTTTTTCTATAGCCATAATACTAGACTGGTAGTGATTTTTGCTATTCGGGAAGGCAGAATGGAAAACAGTAATGCCAAGCAATGCTGAGATGTAAATGGACAAAACAAACACCCATGAATCCAAACTCCAAAAAAGCAATGCATATTTGGAAAAAAAAATCCTTTACATACAAGTAAAGGAAGTCTTTGCATTAAGCATTTGATAATTTGCTCAAAGCATTGGAGGTGGTAGAGTTGTCATGACTGAAGCCAGAACAGCTATTGGAAATTTTGAACTAGATAAACTTACATGGTTCTAAGTCCAAGTCTAGTCAAGGTAAAATTTTAGTTAGGTGAAATGCTTCTGTTAGTTTGTGAACCTCAGCATTTCTCCACACATCAGAGGTCCATTGTAGGGGAAATTTTCCTACCCATTGTCGCAAAGCATTTTATGGTGAAAGGTTTATGGAAATTGTTTTTCCTAGAGAGGTAAGGACAAAGTACCTGCCACAAAGTAAAAGGAGGCAATTACCCTAGAATAGACCAGAGGTAGAAATGTATCTGGCCGCTGCCCTTTGCATAGGACCAAAGGAGGATGTGGTGTTGACTATGGCATCCTTCACACCTTTTCCAACCATTTCTGGAAATTTGAGTGATAAGATTACTACAGAGAAAGGAAATGGGAGCTGTCCAATGGAAATAGAAAGTGCAGCAATTTTACCAGCATATTCTTAATGACAGTATAGCAAACACATACAGTTGAGTTTCCAGACTTACATCCATGTCATTTTTTCCCAGAGGCAGTGCAGTCAGCTAAATGACTGCATTTGTGTCCTTCTGATAAAAGCCTGCATTACATTTCTGCATAAAAGATCTTCAAAGAAAAGATTCTTCACAGAAGAAATGCACCTTTGAAAAGTGCTTTGTGTTTTCTAATCTCATTTTGATAAAAGCTTGACACCATGAATTGAGCCTGAGATAGAAAAAGAGTTGTATCTAAACAAATGGTTAAGGTTTCATGAAGCTGGTAAGGACATTAAAAGAAGAGATTATGTGAGTGCCAGACAAACATAACTACAGGCTTCTCTATCTGCTCTACCCATGATGATTCCAATTTTGTGGGAGTCAATTGCTCGAAGAATCTCACAGATTTTGAGAATAAATTATGATGAAGATTGCTGCCTTCTCAGAAGGAATATTAATTTATTTCGGCTTGTGAAGTTAATTTGTTCACATGATATGATGACAGGATACATGAAAACTTTTTACACATTTATGTGAAAAGCCAAAAAAATAGAAAATTTCAGAGCAGACTGTCTTTGATATATTTAGGTGTTGTGTGCAGTGTTTATCTTTCCATTTTGCTGAGGTACAAAAGCTCTTTTGGGTATGGGTACAGTGCTATAGTCTGTTCACTGATCCACAAAGAGTGGATGTGAAGCTGTGGAAACATTAAAGCCAGTCTGAAGCTAAATGCAGTTCTGTTAAACTACTGCTGGGATACAAAGATCTGACAGACTGTAAAAATCACATTTCATATACATATAGCCATTCTCTGATATGATATTGCCCATGTCATAAATGCCACAGACTGATCCAAAGATTACAGAATGAATAACCAAAAGGTTAATTGAATTTTCTTTCCAAAACTTGCTAACTCCAGCTGTGAAAATATAAATGAGAAACAACAAAAAACCACCCTACCTAAAATAACGCATCAAATTCTAAATAGTCCAGAGAATCAAGAGAAATGAGCCTTGCTACAGATCAAAATGATGGATAGAATAAATTCTATCTTTCTAGTACACTCAGAGAAATATTCTGATATATCCCCTTTTATATTCTGAATTCAGAAACTGTTCAATCTAATTCTATGATTGGTACTGATAAGAGTTGTGGAAATGCTCTTGGGTGACAAAATACTAAATAAGAATTGGGTTAAAATTGGAAAATTACATCTAAACATCAAACCAAATAACTAACAGACAGAAAATGAAGTATATGCAAAGCTGGAGTAATGTTTTTATGGACACAAATAGTGTGTAAAAAGCCTAAAGCTACCCTAAGCAGCAATTTCTCTGTATTATCTAAATTATATGTGCAAAGACTTGATTTATGCATTTGTGTCAATAAGCATGTGCTTGAGTGTAAGGGAATTGCTTGCCATTACTTTCAAAGTCTGACCTAGCTGATGTGTATATTTGACTAAAAAGAATCTGAAGTATATAACTGAACAAGAAGACCAAAACAACTAACTAGCTTTTTATTACTAATTAAATGTAACAATGTGTTTAAATATATACACTGTTTAAACATAACAATAGAAATAAATATAACCATAGAAATTAATATAGCAATATAGAAAATGGTAAAATGTTGGCCAGTTTTCCCAATAAAGCTTAGTAATAGAGACAAGAGTTGCTTTAAGACCACTGTTTCTTACAAATACTCTTTGAAGGCATGTGCCAGATTGAAAACTCTTGTTTGTTTCCTTTGTGCAGTGTTGGCACTCAGATGCATTAATGCAATAAGCCCAAAGATGGAGTGAGAGAGTCTTTTATAACACTTTAATAACTCAGTAGGAAAACTAACTTCAATAAAGCAGTCCCTGAGTAGGTTTCGGTTAATAATGGATTTTGTACTTCAGCAGCTGAATTAAATGTATTTATAAAAAACAAACAAATTGAAAAATCCATCTGTTAAAACAGTTTAACAGAATCTGCTGAACTAAATGAAAGGCAAAGATCTCTGTCAGCTCTCTCCCATAACAGAAACAAGGGTGACATCCAAGTCCACAAAGTTGCTGTGTTACCCACTGCTTGGGTACATACTGTGTCTGCTAGGGAGGGCTAGACAGTAGCAGCTACCAAAGCTGGGACCACACCTCAAATGAGTGAAACACATAAACTTCTGTCAAAAACCCCCCAGTTATTCATCCTGCTCTACTCAGACCTGTCTTTAAACTCTGGGACTGAGCTGGCCATATTCAGAGTGAAACAAGTTAAGGAGACCATACGGGAGCTCACAAAGCACAGGTAAATAGTCTCTGGTGAGGTTTTGGCAGAGATGTGGTTGGAAGGAGGTGTACACTACAGCCCTCCCTTCAAAACTGTGGCAAGCAAATGCTTCACTAAATTCCAGTCATTTGTATTAGGCTTTGTACATACTAAAACCCTGGTTCTGAGCCCCAGTGGTACCTCACAGACCAAAAGTCTGTGAGATACAAGGCTGGTCATCTCCTGAAACACTAGAACTGTAGTTCCTGTCCCAATATAAGATGTAGCTATCAATATGTCATGTGTTACCAGTATTATTCCTGGTTATTGGAAAGTCTGATCCAGATAGCTTCATTGATGACTAACTTTATGTTAGCATGCTTTTTAGCAAAACAGCCAAAGAATTCTCTACCACCAAACCCAGTAACATTTCCCCTTCCCAACCTCTGGTTTAATTAGTTGAGACAAAACCTCTTTACCTTCCAGGGGCATCTCCCTTTTCATCAAACCAAACTTCTTCTCCAGAAACACCAATGAATGAGGATTTGAGGAGGAACTCCAAGAGCTTACTGCCATCAATTGGCTTCATAGCATCACAGAGTCCAACATGTCCAGGACAAAGGGAATGATGCATATTTTGTAGTCCATGAGCCATAGCGTATATAGCATTGATGACAAATCCCATTTTACTGTCCTGCACATAATTTTCTTCTAGGCTCTCATTGCCTACAATAATAAGAAAAAAGCGTTGGTATAAACAAAGATGAAATAACATGAATATATGAAAAAGCAATGATATGTAAAAAGAGAATTCCTTATTTCTCTTAAAAAGCTTTAGAAGCATAAGGAGCAAGCCAGTGATTCAAAACAAACAAACAAACAAACAAATAAATAAATAATCAAACCATTTCTCATACCTCCAAATCTTTAATTCATTGGAAGTGAAATGCTTCATGAGAAAGTACCAGTTTAATCAAATTGTCATCTTTCATTTGTTATTTTTTGAATTTTTCCTTGTCATTCTGCAATGTTATTTATGCTAAGAAGGGTTAAACAGACCGCTATGAGAATGATGCATTCCAGCTGGAGCAATTTTTAAAAGCAGTTTCCTTGTAAATTTGACTTTTTGTTACATTTGAAGATTATTTTTTCTTAATCTCATGGGTTTGAGGGTCAAGATAGCAGTGTGCCTTTCAGTGTTAATAAGTAAACATTGTAAATTAGAATCTTTTCTTGAGTTATCAGAAATAATAATTTTTGTTAAAAGTAGTAGTACATTTGCCAGCTTGAGATTGCTACAGAAAATCAAACAAAGTTTGATACACTAAAAGACTTTTTATGTAACTGCACCCTGAGCAGACATTGGAGCCTCTGTCCGCTGATCAGAAGCAGTGTGGTAGTGAAGGTTTTCGCCACATGTAGGTTTGCCTCTGATCTGGTGATGGGCTGGCACTGTCAGGAGGCACCGTTTGTGGCTGCACTTTGCATCAGACTCTAGTGGGTCCCAGGCTGTTCCCTGCTTCCCCTCACAAGCTGCTGAATACTGCCACTACCAACACCAAATCACTGCAGACCTCTGCTGCAGGGGTCCCGAGGCTGCTGGAAGTAGGAAACTTCCTTGTTTTGTTTCTTTTCCCTTAAGTCATTCAATAACATTATGCTCCAAACTGCAAGAAGCTTTTATGTGCAGGCCTCCCACGATGCTCAGTGTTTAACAGGCATTTGCAATCCAGTCTCTGTTACTTTGTCTAAGTAACACCTTGTCTACATTAGGGAAGTAGGACGTGTGAGAGACTAGGTGTTAGCTGACACTTCTCAAATCCATGTTGGAGAAGATATTTGTCCTTTTAATATATGAAGAAAGGAGGTAAAAATCTGCAAGTTCACTGAAAGTTTCAAGTTAAAAAAATGGTTCCTTACCCTAATGTATGTATGATACATCTTTCAAATGAAACCACGAGGACTATCCTTACATTTATCCTTGGAAATGGCTCTGATTTGGTAGGCCTTCTCAGCTTGCTTGCTCTACAACTCAGGAATGTCAACTTAGAATTCATTAGGACAGCAGAGATCCCAAATGCAGGGATGTCTTACTTACTTTCCCTGGGTCTCTTTGCAACTAGACAAGAAAATCTTGCTTCAGTAACTATTTTCCAGATAAGCTAAACATAGCATAGTTGTGATGGTGAATTAAAAAAGCCTTATGAAAATAGCATAATCTGACTGAATGAGTTCATGTGCTCCTCGCTGCCATACATTCACTGCCAGCACCATCAAGGCAGTAGCAGTTGGAGAAATTCTTTCCAGAGGCAAAATATCTACCACTTTTTCTGCAGGAGAAGGTTCGTAGTTCCCATTCAAATCAGATGAAACCAACACCATTCAGATCCATGTTCAGAAACACAGAAAGAATAAAAGACCTTATATGCAAGGTGACAAAGTATTTACCCAGAGAAGCAGAGAGTGTGCCAGTGTATATGTACCCTCGCTTATGTTTGGCATAGCCTAGACATCTGTTGCACCTCTGTGTTAACGTGCAGACTCAATACACTATCTCTAGGTGTGTTTTATCTGCTGATTAGTCCCACAGGATTAGCACACTGTGAATTTATCACTAATTCTGCTTTCTTGTAGATAGAAAACGAAAGTGTTCTCCTTCCCTAAGGGAATGAGAGGTAGAAAGCACCTGGGCTAAGTGCAGCAGTCCTCTCTTTCTAGTGAAGCTTTTAGGCAGTTGTGGAAGAGATCACAAAATGAGTGATAGTGCACTGCACTCACTATCTCCTGTTTTCCACATGAAAGTTTAGCTTGGATACTTCCTTATTTTCTCAATTAGGTAAAAAAAAAAAGGAATGTGAGCATCAGTAATGCTTGCAGGAGATAACAGGAGTATCCATATGTGTTTCCTGAGGCAAGCATTCATGTGGCTGCTGGAGGTAGAAAACTAAATGTAACAGAACCTGTCAATGTTTATAAAGAGGCCATTTCCCTCAAGTACATATTAACTCAGTAAAACATGCTTTGGTTTCTCATATTTCAATATAATATGCATACCTCCAAAGAGAATAAATATTTGATTGTGGAAAGATTTGCTTTTGACTATTTAGGAGTGAACATCTAGCTTACAGTAAGGCTTCAAGCACATAGTCCCATACTGCAGAGGTGAATACCTTAATGTCACCTGTTAAATAATTGTATTGTAGTAGAAAGCAGCATGTGAAGCATTTTACAGTAATGAATTGTCTCCAGCTCAGTAATATAAACATCCCTACGGTAAATATGATATTTTCCAGCAAACTGAGCATGAGAAATCATACTTTACCTGAACTTAACTTCTTAGAGTCAAAATCCACTTTATTTTATTTTCATTATAAGTTGTTGGCATACTCATGCATTTGAACTTCTAAAAATTCACTTACGATGATCAGTAAGAAACATGTGGATTTTTAAAACTAATGAAATAATGTAAATACGTTCAGCCATAAATAAAAGAGAGGCCATCAATGTTCAATTACTTTTGCATGGGCAACTTTTTAATGAATGCAAGAACTTTACTGTATTTTTATGGGGCTTCTCTATAAAGGCGTATTTTTCTTCAGTGGGTCTTTGAAATGTAACAAAGGGCAAAGCAGAACTCTGAACTGCGAAACTTTTTTTTTCTTCCTCTCTCATCCTTTGGAAACAAATACCATTTATCTACAAAGATGAATTTGAACACTAAAGTTTATTAACATTAAAAACAAAAATGTATTTTGTTATATTTCATCCTTTTTTTTTTTTTAATTTTAGAGACCGTAGCTTTCACTAAGCAAAGAAAAATTGTACATTGTGTGAGTACTGGATTAATTGAAGTCACTCGAATTAGGCCGTTACTTTTTTGCATGACCTTGAAGAATTCAGGTGTCCTAAATGTCATACTTACTTATTTTTGTATTGAGTGTAATGCAAATCTTCCTTTAATAACTTAATTTTAATACTTTTTCAATAGTCTGAGTCTTTTTTCTTATCATAGTTTTAATTTTAGTCTTTGTTTCTGTCAGTAAATCTTGAAGGAGGAGCGTATATACACACATACACTACTAAATGAAAGAGAAAAAATAACACGAAGCAAAACAAACAAACAAACAAAACACCAACTAAAAAAAGTCCCAGACACTGCACTCTGGCTGCACACAACTGAAAAATGCTTCCAATACCACTAAAAGTGATACCTATGTACAAGGGGAAGGAAAGAAGGGAGGACAGCCCAAATTTTCATGAAACTCACTGTGAGTCTTTCCTTTCACCATAAAGTGCCTCACAGCTAATTAATATTAGCTTCAGCTAAGTACTTAGAAGGACCTGAATGTGAAATAATCATGAATGTAGTCTAGTGCTTGTGCTGTGAAGTCAGTGTGAAGCAAACAGTGCTCTTGAGAACAGAGAGAGTATTTTGCAAATCCCACTTGACAAACAGAAAAAAAGAAAAAACATGCTATCAGAATTATGGCAAGACATGAGTTAACTTTCATGTAAAAATAAAGATAGGAGAAGTTCAATATTCAACATGAAACTAAGCACAATGGATTATTCATTTGCAGTCCTCAGAAAGGCTAGGGCAGGAGAGACTTTGTAATGGAAAGAAACGTAAAAGCATTTTGGTTGGGGAATATGATGAGTACCTAGCCAGTTGGCAAATTTTGAACAAAAACATGTCTTTGATAAAGAACACAGTCTGTTCATAGATGAGTCTTGATTAGATTAAAAAACCAAAATCTGTTGAGTAAAATTGTTATAAATTATAATGTTTCATCTGGAATAGGCAGATAGTTTTATGGTTTGATACTGTCATCTGCTGAATATTTAAGATCACATAAAAAATCGATTTTGGTGCCTTAGTCTACTTAGTAAACCAAGTTACTAACTTGGTCTATCTGTTATGAGAATTATCTTCTTTTCTGGTGGTCCTGACAGAGGTATGAAGGTATTAAAAATTGTGTATACTGTTTTCTTTATTTGTAGTGGTTCTTCCCAGGATTAACATGCTTCATGGGTAGGCCATACGAAATTTTAGCTTTGTTCCAAGTTACAACATGACAATAGTTACATTCAATATGAGTGCTAATTTATACAAAAAAAAAAAAATCTGTAAGGATAACTGGGGCTAAATTTCTGGGAAAATGAAATAAAAGAAATCTCTCATACTTTGGTTGCATACTTGGGTTGCATGTGTATCAACTTGGCACAAAGCTATGCCAAAGAGTAAAGAAGGCTCCCCCAAAAACTCCAGGTAGCAGAGCAAATATGATCTGGTAGAGCAGTACCAAGGCTCATAGCAATTGTTCATATGCATTGGACAAATTTTGGAGGCAGGTTTCTTATGCTATCCTTCAGTCTCAACATACACTGCCTTAACCACAGGATGGCCAAACACTGGAAAAGGCTTCCTAAAGGGGAGGTCACTGCCTCAAGCCTGTCAGCATTTGGAGCCATATGGACATTGTAGGGCCCTTCCAGCAGAACTGGATTTAAAAAACTCCCACAAAACAAAAGAACCCCCAATGGCTCTGAGAAAACGTTTTATCTGGCTCCGTACAAGTTTGTGTTGAGATGTATTAGTGTCATAGTGTATCCTTGGAAAACAATGGAAGTCAATATCTTACAGTGTCCCATGCTAGAAAAGACCTGACAAACTTTGACCATAACAAATTTGTGCCATAGGACCTTGCAAGGAGCAGGGCAGAAGGTCAACACATTGAACTGACCAGTCCTTTTAAATCCAGGACTCGAAAAGTAAGAACTAAAGACTATTCTGGAAACTAAAAGACACATGAAATGTGATGAACAAATGTAGTTCACAGTGATTTTAGTAAAATTTTAGGATATTTGGCTGCTTAGAAAGATTAGAGAATATTTAGTTAGATGCTTAACTATTTAATTATGGTTTTATCTTTGGATACATAGGAGAGGAAATATAATCAATTCTACATTTCTGTTTTGTCACCAATTTCTTGAAACATATTTTTTTTTCATTTTATTTAGAAACATAGAATCACTTAGGTTGGAAAAGAATTGCATCCAACCATTAACCTTACACTGCTAAGCCCACCACTAAATCATGTCCCTAAGTGCCATATAGACAGATCTTTTAAATACCTACAGTGGTGGTGACTCAACCACTTCCCTGGGCAGGCTGTTCCAATGCTTGATGACTCTTTCAATGAAGAAATTTTCCCTAATAGGAAAGGAACGTAGGGTGCATTTGATTGCCTCATGCAGAGCATTGATAAAGATGTTCAATACCACTTAAGTCCTGGGCAACCCCACTGGTAACCAGCTGCCAGCTGAATTTAACTCCACCCACCATCACCCTCTTGGCCTGGCCATGCAGTTAATTTTCTACTCAGTAAGAACTACACCTGTCCAAGCTATGAGCAGCCAGTTTCTCCAGGAGAATTCTGTGGGAAACAGTGTCAAAGGCTTTACCAAAGTCCAGATTGACAACGTCCACAGCCTTTCCTTCATCCACTAGGCTCATCACCTGGTCACAAAAGGGAGATCAGGTTGGTCAAGTAGGACCTGCCTTTCACCAACCCATGCTGGCTGGGCCTGATCCCTTGGTTGTCCTGAATGTACCATGTGATGGCACTTGGGATGATCTATCGGTTCTATAACCTTTCCCAGCACCAAGGTCAGGCTGACAGGCATATAGTTCCCCAGATCCTGCTTCTGGCCCTTCTTGTGAGTAGGTTTCACTTTTGCCAACCTCCCATTGATTGATACCACCCTCATTATACAGGTCTGTTGATAAATGATGGAAAGTAGCTTGGCAAAAACATCTGCCAGCTCCCTTAATACTCTTGGGTGGATCCCATCCTGTCCCATAGATTTATGGGTGTCTAAGTGATGTAGCTGATCACTGACCATTTCCCCTCAGATTTTGAGGGCTTCATTCTGCTCCCTGTTCCTGTCTCCAGCTCAGGGGCTGGATGCCCCAAGAACAACTGGTCTTACTATTAAAGACTGAGGCAATGAACGCATCAAGTACCTCAGCCTTTTCCTCATCCTTTGTCACTATACTTCCTCCCACATCCAAAAAATGATGGAGATTCTCCTTAGGCCTACTTTTGTTACTGATGTATTTATAGAAACATACTTTACTGTCTTTTACAGCAGTAGCCAGATTGTGTTCTAGTTGGGCTTTGGCCCTTCTAATTTTCTCCTTGCATAACCTCATGACATCCTTGTAGTCCTCCTGAGTTGCCTGTCCCTTTACCCAAAGGCCATAAAATCTCCTTTTTTTTCCTGAGTTCCAGCCAAAGATCTGTGTTCAGACAGGTTAGCCTTCTTCCCTAATGGCTTATCTTTCAGAACATGGGAACATTTAATAATGGCTAATCCTCTGAACAACCATGCCAATCTAAGATTCTATGAAATAATTTTTGCAAAGGGCTTCATTTGTTTTAACTCATTTGTCATTATTTGTTCAGATATTTTACAAATATTTCCAGTTTACTCCCTCTTATGACATCTTTTTATGATATCTTTTACATTATTTAACATCAAAGATAACAACAAAATTATTTAACAATGTCACTTTAAAGAACTGTACAGTGAATGACGCAGATTATGATGCCTCTAGATGTGGTTAGTACAATGATGGAGCATTCAAAACCTGTGCACTAACTGGTTTTTCTCTTCATATCACCTTCTTAGTAACAAATGCATTCTGTTCAATAATATTATATGGTTGAATAAAATCCTCACATCTTTATGGTATAAAGAGAACTTCTGTTCACGCTGCTGTGCTCATTATGCCCAAATATAAGTCACAGGAAACAAGTCAGTTATTCTATATAAAAACATCAAAAAACTCACCTCTTCCAGCCCACAATCAAATATACAGGAACAAGAATTTCTGAAGTTTTAGTTTTGTAAGTAACTGCCTGTTTTCCAGGCAATTCAAGCTGATTGCCTATGAGGGAAAGGCCAGGAAATGTTATTTGGTGACCAGAACAAGCAACTGCGGATCAGTGCCACAGGTTTCACTTGTCATGGGCTGTCTCAATGCTGTCTATATGTGCAAGCTAATATGAGCACTAACAATGTGTTGAAAAATTGTTATTTGTGTGTGGGGGGGGGTGGGGGTGTGGGGGTGTGTGTTTTGCCAAGCCAAAATATGGCCAGAAATAAAGAGGCTTTGTTTCAGTCTCAGTTAAAAAAACATTTGTAATTTTCATGAGAGAGAATTGATAGGCTGAAAAAATTGTCAGAGACCATAATAAATAAATTCAACTTACAAAAACTGATCCCAAAATGGTAAATTGTTTCTTTTATGACTTCTGCTCCAAGGAAACCATGTGGTTTTCAAAAAAAAAAGAGGACCACATGTGTAATGGTTACCCCTTCACTTCATACTTTGATGTCTGTATCTTTGCAGCAGACAGGCAAATCTCAGAGACAGCTAAATACAGTGAAAGAGAGAAGAGAAAGGACATACAGGGAGAAGAGCTATCAAAAGGGCACAAGATAAAACAGGTAACTCAATTCCCATTCTATGTGAACCATTTGTTTGATTGGAGGCAGCTCCACTATTTGCCATGTAAGGATGAGGAAGGATGTATTATTTAAGAATAGAGGTCTTTCCTTAACTACCTCCTGAGCATCATGTCACCACTATATAGAAAACAATGCATGTCTCTATACAGAACTACAAGTTGCTCCACCCTTTGGCAAGAAGAGATGAAGCAGAGCTTTCACAGGGGCAGCTAAAAGGAAGAAATATCTTATAATATGAGGGTTCTACATCTGAATTCAAAACATGCTGATAAACATTTGATATCTTACAGTACTCATGAAGCAAAAAATGGAGTTCATAGGGTTGCAGACTTTGTTTTCATGATGTCATTAAATCAGAAAGGGTTTGCTTCCATTCTTCAAATGGTTTTTATTTCCCCAAGCAAGGAGATTCAATTTCTGCAATTACATTTGATGTATTTTTCCCTGAAAAGCTAGGATACTGTTACAGTTACCAGTTGAGATACCCTGCTATTTTCTTTCTGAGCATGAGGAAATCTATGAGACTCCCAGATACTACTGCTTTGTTAAATCTAGTGAATGTTGCTTTTTAATTAGGATTAGTGTACTTCTATTCTTGTATATAACTGTAGAGAAGAGAAAGCCATTCACAAGTTGGGCATTCAGCAAAAGCTTCTCAAAAATTTGCACTAGAATACTCTAAGGCATTAACAGCATGGTGATTGCACCAATATTTTTAGGCAAGGGGTTATTAATTTTCACTAGCAATTGGTCAAACCACTGATGAACTTTATTCTTCTGGAATAATGTTGATATTAAATTTTAAAGGGTTTGGTTGGTTTTTTGGGTTTTTTTACACTTATTTTTACCAACGTATCTTTTGCAGATGTCAACTTAATGGCTAAAGGAAATCAAAATGTGAATTCAGCAATCAAAGCACAGGTTTTCCTTCATTTCAGGTGTCTAAAACCTGAACCTTGGAAGATTAGTCCACTTTTTAGATATACACCACCAGTGTATTCAGTTTCCCTGTCTGTTTTTGTGAGGATGCCACATTATTCCTCAGTATTTGAAAGGAAATGTCTTTCTTTTGTCTCTCTCCCTGTGTCAGAAGCAGTGGGAAAAGATTAAAATTAAATTTATTTTCTTCATTCTCTATATTATGTTATGTAAGCACATTAGGGCTTTAAGAGCTTAGTGTCAAAGACTCTGGAATGAGTCTGGCATACACAAATACAACAGTGCCACAGTGAAGCTGAAATATTATGAGGAAAAATGACTGCACAAGTCGCTGACTCACTCATTAACCAGATGCAGATGGAGTCTCAGTCTCTAGGCACAGGGCAAGAGAAAGGGGACTGAGCAGTGCTGCCAGCCTTACGCCAAGTCTGAACTCATGGGTCCAGTCCATCCACCACGCGACTTGGGAGCAAAACAAAAGGAAACCGATCTCTGCTCCTTCATTTCCCAGTCTGCAAACTCTGCTAAACAGACGTAAGAGTCTGAAGCTTGCTTTTCTCCCTGCCCTTTCTGCCTCTCCCCACGGACATTCAGACTCTCACACAATTATGGCTCCAGGCAAAGCACATTTAAGATGTAAACACCAAGTGACAATGCACATAATTCATGCTTACGCTGTGGGAAATGATAAAGCTGTGTTCAAATATGTCTTCGTCCAAGTGAGCAGAGAAAGCTTTCTTCTCGTATCTCCTTTCTAATGACCTGAAGAAGCTCAGCAGGTGATGAGAAGACTGGCATTTTCCTAAAGCTGGCTACAGCTTCAAGTGAATATGAAGATTGGGCGTGCCTGATGTATGGACATGACAGTTCAGGAGTGAGCAGACAGAGCGTGTCTGGGTAAGATACTACATATTCATAAACACTCTCAGCTGATGTGCAATGCTGCAGCCCCTGTTTGCCTTCAGAAGAGGCTAGAGGGAGGCTGGAGGCCTTTGCAGCAGCTGCCAGTGTGGCTTTGCCAGAATTGCATCACTGAAGTGGGAGGCAGGTAGGGGCAAAACAGGCCTATGGTGCAGAAAAAGTTCCTTTTCTCCTTCTCCATAAATTTGCATTGCCTGCTCTGTCTCTTGTATTGGCTAGCAGCAGAAGAAAGGACTTCAAGGGAAACATAATGCACCACCTAAGGGCCACGCACAGCTGTCTGCATGCCAGCTACCCCGGAAGAGTGGTGTCTCACTTCATTAGCCTGACCCTGGCAAGGTGTAGCTCTGTACCATCACAGGTTTGCAACATATGCAGATTATTCCCATGCATTTATAACTCCAACACTCAGAACTGAAAGAAACTGATTACAGAGCTGAAAAGTTGTAAGAATACATGTCCTCAACAGTATTTATAGCAGCGGGAAAAGGAGCAAGAAGCAAACAGAAATTCCACAACAGCTCAATGTAGAGGGGAAACTCTGTTAAATGAAGGTCTGCAGAGATCCACTTAGAGCAGATGGCTTGACAGAAGCTCATCAGCCTAATAAAGCTTCTGTAGGGGATAACAGTATGGCCCGAAGCTTCTGTGTTTCTTCCCACTGGCCTAGAATTCTTCATAAGAAATTTTGTTTATGAAAAAAATCTAGGGTTTATGGCCCTATGAGAATGATATCATGAGATTCTTTCTCCTCTAAACAAGCCTGCAAGCTGGCATTTTAAACCTCTTCTGTACATATCCACTGCTATTAGCTGTTAAAGGCTTGGCAGGAAAATTTAGCATTGCTTCCCTTTGTTCCTAGCTTCTAGTGGAATATTCATGATGAAATAGCTCTGCAGTGAAGACTGGTTTTTAATGGAATAGCAATGGGAGGATCTACAAAGTATAGCTCAGTGCAAGGTGAGAAAAAACCCAGCCCACTTAAAAAAAAAAATCCATACTTGTGATATTTGCATGGGTACTTCAGTGAGAGCAGCTTGAGAAATACAATTCAGAGAATATTTAACAGTGAAGCAACATAAGAAAAAACTGCCCAAAATTTCAAGTTTTAAGGGTTTTGATTATCTCATTTTGGCTATTATCTTGATTCCTATCCTTTGGAATTAATAGGCTAGAAAACAACAGAAGAAAATAACTGTACTTATTTGAAATAAATAATTTTCTGTATCTTGTATTCCCAGGCAAGTATCAGTACAAATGGTTTGAAAAGAAACATGACTTTGTATTTATGAGTCATCATTTTCATGGTTGTATTCATGTGCCAAACCTGAAGTATACTTAAAACTGCCCTAATGCACATAAAATTATTGATGTTCATTATTATGCACATTCTAATGAATATGTCTGGAATTAAGTCCGTCATGAAGCAAGTAAGCTGCAAATATAATTCACCTACTTGATGATTAAAAAAATAATCAATATTTGCCCCTTCTAGCTTATGGAAGTACATACATGATCAAAATACTGCGATCACCTATTGGAAAACTCATGGAACTGATCAAAAATCACATGAAAATACGGTGGCTTATTACGGTCAAATACCAAACATAATTCTCAAGGCATAAAACTATAAATCAATAGAACTCTGACTGTGATTCTGAACATGGTCAGAAGAAATTAGGCTTTAAAAAAATCTACTTTAATTCAGAGAGTTAGGACATAACATTAAATGACACGTTCATTCCAAAACCAGACAATATAGAACATAATCTGAAGTGACTCTAATCTTTCTTAGAGACAGAGAGTAACTATTATGAGAGCTTGACAAATAATTATTATGACTAGTTTGGTTTTCTTAAATGGTGGACTGTGTACAATCTGCTGGCAAAATGACCACATCATGTTCTATAACTTATTTGAAGTATTATTTACCTTCTGCAGCAATATATTATTTTGCAATTCCTATTTTACTTAGAAATTAATATTGCATCTTAAAACCAGGAAAAAATATACCAGATGATTTTTTTTCTTTGATTGAGTGGTTTGTATTAGTAATCAGCAGATGCTGATTTCAAATCCTAATGTAATATTTGAAATCCATCTTATTATTTCATTAGCTGACTAAAATTTAATGCTACAAAGGCATTTGAAAGGTCAAGCTCAGCCTTTGCATTTAAATGACATAGGCAACAACCCAATTACTTCAGTGGAAGATTCATAAACAGGCTGAATGGAATGGAGGGCTTTTGCCCTGTCTCATCCAGGTGAGAGGCCATACTCTGAGCAGGAGTCATGATCCCGCACCCCCAATTTAATCTTTGACTGGGATTCTTTATTTTGTTTTGGTTTTAACTATTTTCTCTTCTTTTCTTCTGTATCCTTTCCTGGGAACATGACAACAGGGAATTTACTGTGTTATTCTTACTGTGTATCCTATAGTTTTTTCTGTCAGTCACAGTTCAACAACAAACTATCTCTGAGCCTCTCTCTCTCAGACTCTGCAGGGTCCCACAATTGCCCATGCTCTTAAAGCCTCAGGCACCATTTTAATGCGATTATTATTTAATGTGGTTGTTATCGCAGAGACCTTGGATGTGCCTGCTTCTCTTGGTTTCTTTACAGCCTTCCTCCAGTGCCATTCTGGATCCTGACCAAGTTTATGCAAGGACAAGATTCCACTGAGCCCATTTTCTACATGACCTGAACTCCTGTGGAAAAACAATTAAAAAGAAAGAAAACCCAAATTCATTCTTCTCCTATCCCTCCAGTAGCTATGTAACCTTGCTGCCTTATTTGCATACTTAATTAAAGACATATTTAGAACTACTATTCTTAACAGATCAGTTATTTGGAACAAGTTTAGCAGATAATAAATTGCTGCTACTCTTACATGAGGCAGGAATGAACACAATTAATATCAAATTCATTTACAAATGTAAAGGAATACTTTTATGTTATTTGGCTACTTTAATCAAGTTTTTCACTCTTAATGAAAAGAAAAAGAAGTCAAATTAGATACCTTTACAGATATTACATTGTAACATACAATGGTAGAAAAATGGAAAACACAGGACTGATTAAATTTCCAGTTCCATGCTTTTCATATGAAGCCTGAGACTATCTGAAAGAAAGAGACTGAAGTCAGTAATTGTCCTGCAGCTTTCAGAACATTAACCACCTTACAATACTTACATTAGGAACCTGAATACATATTCAGGCACCTAATTAATTGACTTGATTAATACCTGAACTTCTCTAGCTGGTGTTGATTTTCATGGGAATTAGGGGAGATCAGCGCCTTAAAAAGCAGGCCAATTTATCTAGGGCTCAGAGCATGCACTTGAGGAGCTAATTTTGAGCATCTTCATCAGAAAAGGCTGCTTTAGTGTTGAAAATAAGCAACCTTCATATTAACTATAGAATATATTCCCACCGAATGGGGCAAAGGAGTTAAAAAAAATCCATTCTCTGAATATGTTAAATATTTGGCACCAGCACAACATCCAAAACTAATAGGATCTATAGATTAGAGTGGAAAAATATGATGAAAGTAATAAAATACACATATTCATCTGTGCTCCTATATGGGATGGAGATCAAAAATGGAACAAATCACAAACTCTTTTCCATCCATTGATCTAGACCTGTAAACATCTAAGTACTGGCATCATGGTTGTCTGTGTACGGGCATGAGATCCTGAGGACTTCAAAGGTATGAGATAATATTTCATGTTAACAGACCAAGCACTCTCCCCATTGTAGGTCACAGACTAGCTGGTCTGTTCCTATTTTAAATTCAAGAGGTTCTGTATGAGGACAAAGAACAGCCAGGAAAGATATCTAATATTAACTACTCTTTAAATTGTTTTTGATTTAAGATGGGCTTCAGAATTCTTGCATGACAGTGCACCACCCATCAGCCAGTACTATACGTTTCTCTTCCTTTTCATTATTTCTGGTTTTCTTATTATTCTAAAAGAATAAACCATTTCTTCCATTAAGAAGAGAACTTCTTAATGCTAAGGTCTTATTAAAAACACCAGCATTAGCCGTCTGAATACAAATGAGTATGAGCACCAATGTATCTTACTTCAGTGGAAATATAGCTTACTCCAAATTTCTCCTTTGCCAAGTTTGCTGATGGTTTTGCATTGTTGGGTTTTGACTGTTTTGTTGGTTTGGTTTGGTTTGGTTTGGGAGGGGGGGGGGTTGTTTTTTTTTAAAAGTCCGTACCCTCACATGAGAAAGCTTCTGTCTAATGGGCTAGCTTCCTGGAACCACATGGCTGCGTGCTGATGGGATGGATATCACATGTGCAAGGCACAGGCTACACAGCAGTTCCTCAACCATCCAGTTGCTTTCAGACAATCCCATGGCTTCCCAGGTCCTAATGCAGATGCTGTAGCTGCACTGGAGCTGAGGAGCAAAGTGGTTTCAGCCCCCTAACCAGCTGGACCATGTCATAATTTAACAGAGTACACTGTTATGCTTTTTGTGAAATTAAGCATAGTTTTCAAATGTTTGTTAGGAGGATCCAAATATTCCCTTTTAACCCTTGCAATATGCAACACATTAATCGCAAATACACAGATCACAAAAATCCACTTTATCTTCCCTTTAACTGGACATCTGCACATAGCTGTGTTCAACTGCAATACCACGGAAAAGATCCATCTTAAAGCTAAACTAAGATTAGGAGTTTCTGAAAAATATCTGCATGAGGACAATGCCTCACTGATTAACAGCAAACTAGAGCTAAGCAAATCAGAAGATAAAATAAGTGGCCCTAATTTGTATTCACACATTAAATTCAACAGAAAAAACAGAAGCAAGATTCTTTCAGATCTGAAAGAATTTTAAAAGCATTCATTTTGGCCTACCTCCCTTTTTGCTGGGTGTAGCAAAATGTGACAATGTAGAAAATACTGAAATACTCAAGATTTCACAAGAAAAATGTACCCTTGTGATGGGAATTTTTATATAGAATAAACCTGAGAAAAGCAGCAAAGTGGCCTTTGCAGAAAGTAGACAGTGCACTGCATAGCATGATGTGTAGAGTGCTACTGCTTTGAACAGAATAGCCCTGCTTTTCCATTCCTGCAGAGCTGAGCCTGAATCTAGAGTTAAATTAAAGGTTTGAACTTGCAGGTTCCTTCAAAGCTGCTTTCTACTGTATGAATCTCAAAAATATCAGCTGAAGGAAACCTTTGGAAATCCTCGTCTAGTACTTTGCTGTGCTACTGTAGCCGTCTGGCTCAGCCAGCAACCTAGCCTAGCTGCAGTAGCTGCTTTTATCATTTTTCCTAGCTCCCTCCACACCAGCAGACTTCTGCACTTCCCCAGACCTCTCAGTGTGAGTGGGAAAACAGAAGTTTATTCTAGCAGCACTACTCTTCTGAGTACGAACTTTCCATCAGATTATTCTCCCTATGGATACCAATGCAGCTTATTCTGAGCAGGAAATTCTGTGGTTTGCATGGTTCAAGTTTTACCACTTGGGCTCACAATTAATTGTTCTTTACACCACTACTTGCCACAATCTATTAAAAGGAACCCATTTGTTTTAAGAATTCTACTTGGCTATTTTTCAGATAATATCCTTGTGTACAGAGTATCTCTGGGTGGTAGCTAGATATGTGTGAGTGTGTGGGTCTGTGCCTACATATGATAGCTTCTACATCTCCTTTCCACTTGTATTATGGGGTAATGCTGCCAGTAATGACAATCTGTAAAGCTGCAATGGGTGTTTAAAATTTTCCACCTACAGGTAAATGAGGAAAGAGAAAGGTATCATCTAATAAAAGACATTGGGGCCTGACAGAAGGCAGTTGGCCTTGTTTTCAGATAACTTCTGATTGACTTACTGGTTTGGTTAAACATTTATATCTCTGCTAATTGTTCTGATGCACAACCTGCACAAACAATCGATTTCTAGGAACAAGTCAATTAATTTTAATTGTGTGCTTTTGTCCTCACCACGCTCCTGATAAAAGTTTAAATCATCTGTGGCAGTCCAAACAGTCAGGAGTGCCCATGTCTCCCTCTAGCCATAGGAGACAGGAGTCCCAAGGAGGTACAAGGGAGGATGACTCATATGTCCTGTTCCTTTGCAGCACCATCAGTTTGCCCATGTAGTTGAGAAGGCTGAATGTCACAAGCCTACACGAGGATCCTTTTAATCTGAGGAGTGCAAACTTTTACTGTTAGAACCCGCAATGGTAAATGTAGGTGTAAATATTAGATTCAGAAAACCTTTGTCATATCCTGCTGTAGTTTGTATGTTTTCTGTAAACTGTCTTCTATGTTGTTTACAAAGGCACATGTATATTGGTTCTTTCCTTAATTTCGTGATGATCACATTTTTCGTTATGGCTCCCAAAAGAAGAAAGATATTTACTTTTATTGTATATTGATTGACAGTCTGGTTTTAAAAAATTTCTGGAAATATAAAATATTAGATAAATGTAGCAGCTTTCTTCCAAACATGGAAATGAAAAGCCAGAAGCAAATGAACAAAAAACTAGTCATAATGTCTTCTCCAAATAATTCATATTATTTATAAAACATAAACACATAATTAACAACAGGACAGAGGAGGCAAAATAAAATTAAAAACTCATGTGTCAAGATAAAGGTAATTTAATAAAGAAAAGCGAAGACAATATATGGAAGCAAAGGAGAATATATTCTCTACCCCTGTCAACAGATAATGTCCAGTTACTTCCTGGGAAAGGTAGTCTCAGTATGTAGCACTTGCTTTGGAAAAGAAATACCTTAATAATGAATGCTCCCCCCACCTCCTCATCCTTTCTCTCATCTGTATGAAACCTTCAGTAAGTTTGGGTCAAATGTCCTGGCCATGCCACCTCCCAGCCTCTTACCCACTCCCAGCCTACCAACCTTTAAGGGTGGGCATAAGGGGTTGGAGAGATCCTCAGTGCTGTGTGAATGCTGCTCAGCAGTGCCCAAAAACTGGTGTGTTACCTTTTTAGCTACCAATACAAAGCACAGTGCTATGAGAGCTTCTATGGAGAAAGTTAACTCCATCCCAGTCAGATCCAAGAAAACTACATGTAAGAAAATTTCTATACTTGAATCCTATCATGTTGAGGAAGAATATTTCCTATAGCAGATAGAGAGAAAAGAGGGAGGGAAAGAAAGGGGGACAGGGAAAGAGATATTCCCTTATGAGAGGCATTTGGCTATCACATTGTAAAGAATGTATCAAAAATAGTTCCCACTCATTTACTTCCACCCAAGTGGGAAAAGTAAGTCATTGAATTTTTGCAAGAAAGGATGATCCAAAGGAGCAATCACTGCAAAACTCTCGATGGTTTTCTTGTCTTCCCAAGAATTTATGCTACTACTATGTAGTCCTAGTACATCCAGATAAGCTATTCTGAAAATGTGGCCAACTCTTGGGCATCATACAGACTTCATAGAGCAGACTACACTTGGACTTTCTTCCTTCCAATAGTGCTTAGACCTTTTTCTTTCATAATATGCATGTACATTCAGAACATGTACATTCAGAGCTCAGTGTTACATGAGAATTTCTGAAGGACAACATCAGTCTTCTCAGGGACTGAATGAGGGAATTCCTGTCATCAGAGAAGGGAGATTTCTAGGAACGAGTTTTCCTTTGCTTTATAGTGAGCCTAGAATCCCAAGCTACTGCTGACTCAACAATAACAGTGTGAAAAATTGGAAATCCAGCAGCTGTAATTGCTTGAGAAGTCCTTGCCTATCCACAAATGATAAAAATTGAACTTCGCATGCCAGTGGCAATTCCGAAGAAACTCAGTAAAGTAATTAGACTGTATGTGAGCAAATTATAATGGACAGGCAGTAACTGAAGATTCTCCAATACAAACTGAGTATTCTGAATCTTTTCTTAATAAAGTAGTCACAGAACAGTGCTGCCTCTCCTATTTTTTTTCTGGATGCCTCTAGGCAATCCCCAGCTTTGTAACTACCATTATACTATGCTTCCCTAGATATCACAAGAATTTTTGTCTTAGGCCTTCTTTTTCATTACATAGTTTCCTGAGATGTTAACTTTCCAGACACGGAAGATGAACTTGAGCAGTACTGCCTTTAAATCAATCTCTTAATTCTGTAGGTATGCCATTAGTGGGAATAGATACCTTGTGATGCTGCTCTTTGCTGATTTGAGATATTTTTGGACTTGTTAGCTCTGTGTGATAAGCCTGAGCATTATCAGTGGTACACTGTGAAGTTTAAAAGCTGATTGCTTTTCAGCAAAGCCTGAGTATCACACATATTGAGATTTCACACAAAAATGTAGAGGTTTTAGAGGAGGGAAAGATATCTGAATTCCCAAATTGACTCTATTAACTTTCAGAGTCTACCAACGTGGACAAATGATTTTGTGTTTCATCAGTACTATCAGAATGTAGTGGTTCATGTCTCTGATACCTGACACCTTGAGAAGCCCAGAATATGGAGCAGGCACAGAATGATATCTCTTCAAACCCTCTCCAATGTCCACCGGCTTCCACCCTGGGTTATCCTGAGAAAGTTTGAGTTGGTTTTTTTTGTTTGTTTTTGTTTGTTTTGTGTGTTTGGTTGGTTTTGGTTTGGTTTGGTTTTTGTTGATTTTTTTGTGTGTGTTTGTGGGTTTTTTTAATAAAACAACATTTACTGGTTTTCTTCCATGAATTTGTTTAATTGTTTTTTGCTTAAGTACAGTTTTGGACTGTATGGCAATCACTATGTGAAAACTCACCTACACATTCTGTGCAGAAGTATCTCATCTTGGCCGTTTTGAACTCACCAGCTGGTACTTGCCTTTGATACAGCAGATGAAGGATAACTATGCTGGTTCAGACTCAATTTTTTAGTTTTGTAACCAAACAGAGGCTGGATAAAAAACTACCCATGTTTACAACAGCTGCTGAGATGCCTCAAAATTAGGCCTTTTTATAGAATATTAGCCTAAAATTTATTTGTGTAAATGGAATGAACAGAACAGTGTAATTTTAATCTTCTTTTCTTACAAAAGAGGGCTGTGCATTTACACTGCATCAATCACTCAACTCTCCTTAGCAATTTTTGCCCTTGTTGACCCATGTTAACTCCTTTGTCTGAGCTGAAGCAGTCTCAAAGCCAATTAAATGTATATACCATAAATCAACATTTTGCTAGAGTTTAAGTCGGTGACAGTATTTGGTGATGTGTCTCAGCTGTGAATAAGAGAACTTGGGAGAAACAAAAGATACTGTGGAAGTTCTTGTTAGAAAGTATTACTGATGGAGAAGGAAGAGCTGGAAACTATGAGAATGCATCTCAGGGAGCACATGAAGACCAACTGAGATTACTGCTAGGGGATAGAGGAGGTGGAGATGTAAAGAATAGGACAGAAATCCATGGGAAGTCAAGCTTCACTAGGTTTGTTTCTAATGAAGTAACTTCCTTACTACAAGTATACATTTTGACTAGAAAGGATGCATTTGCAAACTACAAAAAAAATATTTACAAAAATTATTCAGCATGTATTTTACAGGAATGTAATCACTTCTCACTCAATCTGCTAATAAATTTAATCTTACTGAAACATTTTGTTTTCTTTTCTCAGATTCTGAATGGAAGAGAAAATCTGTCTATACACAAGTACTCTTCCCTTTCTATGAGGTAAGATTTACCTTCATCTGTAGAAGAGTGTGGTTTTTTATATGAGTGCTAAATAGTGGAAACAAACTATAAATGTTTTAATGGGTAAGAAAAGAAAGGGTGAAGCAGATGACTGGCCAAATATAAGACTCATCAATTTTCCTTAAAATATTTTTTATGTCATAATATTTTCTGTGAAATTCCTCATTATTAAGTTGATCAGAAAAGCTGAGTTTTAGGGGAAAAAGTATAAATTTCTTCCTATTTTTGTAAAATTTATGATTACTTTTTTTTACAAGCCCTATTATAAACTTGGACAACCTTCTCAGACTTAGCATAGCCCTAAAGTATGAAAAGGGAACAAGTCACTCTATAATAGAGAAAAACTAAATTGAGTGGAGGCTGTACGACCAATACCAGACATACTTCAGGGAGTTGAGATTAATACCTGTACAATTTGAGATTACACTTTTTACCATTTTTTGGACCTTACAAAAACCAAAAACAACACACACACACACAAAAACCAAACCAAACCAAAACCAAAACCAAACAAAAAAAAGAAAACTACCCAAAAAACCAAACCAAATACCATAAAAATACAAAACAAAACAAGAACAAGCACACACAAAATCCCACAGAACCCCCCAAAAAACCAAAACCATAGAAAATTTTTTGCCAGAGCACAGATTCAAAAACAGAAAAATAATTGACAGGTTACCAGTGCAGTTCTTCTGGAAGTTGGGATTCTCTAGTGGGTGCCCTGGGATACGGCACTGAAATCTGTGCTGCCAGAACTCAGGAAACCAAGGATTGCGGGTGTTGGTGTCCAGACGCAGCTTCAGATAGTAGTCATCAAATGCCAAGACCTCAGGAGACTGCAGTTTGATAGTAATGCCTCCATTTGCTTCGGGTTCATAACCTTCAATGACTTCATCTCTGTCTGCCCAACCGTCACTGCAAAGAGGCAGAAAACCATTATTACACAAAGACAGGAAGCTTGTTTTGAAAAAACAACCAGAAAACAGCAGGCCGGCACCCTTGGAAGCAAGTGATTAAGGGGGAATACAAAGGTGTAAAATTCAGACAGAGAAAGCAGAGTAATAGAGGCTTGTAATGAGCAGTCTGACTGATTTCATGCAGAGTCCTCATTAACTCATCTGGAATAATGAGGATTTATCCTTGTCCCTCTGGAAAGGTTATTGGGCATAGCTTCTGCTGTTATGTCTGAAGAGATTCTGCCTTCTTTCCACTGTCTTGTAAGGGGTGGAAACTGAGAAAATTAATGTTGATGGAAAGCAAACTGAGCCAGGATCCTGGATGTTTTGCTGAATAGACCTCAGCATGCACAGATCATACAGCTAAAAGAGCAATTCAGATCAAATATAAAGTGAGAAATGCACTGTGTTGGAAGAGAATGAAATATGAATACTTGACCAAACTAAAAAGAAAACTACATGCTAATCTCATGCTCCACGGGGTTTGTGATAACATGTTTTCTTTTCCTCTTCTTCTGTTTTTTTTTTTTCAATTAACAAACAATGGCTTTCTATTTTGCTTCTCTGTTCATATATGAGATACTTTTAAAAACCTGAAGAGAAATCTGTTTCTTGATAACATTATTTCATGGAAAGTCTATTTTAACAGGTTTGAGCGAAGTCCATTGGGCTTATCATCTGAGTTTTAGTTCAGTTCCTTTAATTCTTTTTCTTCTTCTTTAGAAGTCCATTGATTTAGTGTCATTCTCCAGTTCTTATTACAGTCTCCTAAGAGTAGTGCTATTACAGTCTAATTTAAGTGCAAATATAAGTCAGCCATTGCTTAATTTTAAAATGCTGTGTGTGTCACGAGAGAAATAGATTATTCTGGCACCTCAGTTCCAGTTCTATCCACTCAGAATCAAATCAGTGGCAGTGCTTGTGTGAAAAGTAGACAGATGAAGCACTTCCAGCAGCAAAGAGCTCAAGATGAAAAATGCAATTGACTGCTGAGAGAAGTCTCAGATTCACCCTGAAGAGGATTGCATCCTGAATTTCAGACAGACTGAAAGAAGGTCCTTGTTAGAAGCCTCTTACACACAGGCTTGAGATGGCAGACCATTGTGGTGCAGACCATTACCAGCTGAGGCCATTTATGAGACACTCAGCATAGATGTGCCTGGGACTCCACAGTGAAAAATAGACAAGATTTGAAGTAGCAAGCTCTGTCACAGTCCTAGACAAACAGGTATAAAGTGACTATGCATTGGGCATGTGTGAGTCTTTGCCCCCCAGCCACCAGACTAAACAGCTGCATGGTTTAGCTGGCATTCACATTAACTGCTACGTCTATGCTCTAAACACCTGGAAAAAAAATGTCCAGTTCTCCATAAAAATACAGGAAAACCCATGTACTGAATGTTTTCCACATGGGAAACATGATCCAAGCCTCTCTTATGGGAAGTTATTTAAGACATGGGACATCTGGCAATGCGCTGAGTGTTCAACAGATTCCTTTCAACCTGGTCTCATGGACTCACAAAGCTGTACTTTAAGATGGCACTACATGGCACCTTTGAGACAGGATTTCTTGTTTCTCCATTTGACAAGGCCTTGCCGAAAATTTCTGACCTTGCAAATCAGTGACTAGTATCTTCATCAATGACTAGTATCTTCATATAGCGTGAGATATATTTGTATGCATGTTGCATTTCACACATGGTGTGAGAGCGAAAAGCTGGGGGAGATGCAGAGTGTAGGTCATAGCAGGGAGACAGTGATGGCTGAAGAGTGCCAGAGTATCCCAAAGTGACTCTCTCTGTCAAGCTGAACCTGGCAACATCTGCTGGTTGCTTCTTCCCACACCCATAAGTGCAGGTTACCCAGCTTCTTGCACCAGTGTAGGCCAAATGATAACCACCTGGCACAGACTGAACCTGACAGCTGCACTTGAATTGCCACAGGGGTGCACAGAGTTCAAAAATGACAATTTGTCTATCCCTGCTCCCTGCCCCTAGACTGCTTTGAATTTTGAAGAGGAGAAAAAAGCCACTGTTCAACCCCTCTGCATCTCCACACTGCTCACTTGTCCATATTCTGAAGGCAAAATGTGTATCCTGACTGCTTCATGACAGACCATGGCCTAGATAACCCTGGTATGGATAACCCTATGAAGGTAAAACCATGAGAACTAACTTTCTGGATTTCACATAATTCAAGCTGGAAATGAGCACCAGAGGGGAGAAAAAGACACAATATTTATTTTTTCCTATGTGGGGGAAAAATAAGCAAAAGATCACTCTAACAGCATGAGTAATTGAGTCCTAATTGCATGATTACTTCATTATTTGTCACAATGTTTTTGCCTTTCAAACTGTAGACTCAAGCAGAAACATAAGCGAGTCAAAAAGATTATGTAAATTGAGCCATTTTTCCAAGACCTTCTTGAAAGGAGGTAGTTTCTCCGCTGTTTTGGTTTTTTACCAGCCAAAAAATAGTTATTGGTTTCCCCCCCACACCAATATGTTTGGCTTGAAAAATTGCCACGTACACTCTGAAGGCAAAGCAGAGCAAATCTGCAAACACAAGAGAAAGTGTATTTTGAGTTCTCTGAGAGCAGCTTATTTAAAAATTCCCTACATTGGAACACAGATTGTCACCTAATGTTTCTTTGTCTCCTTCTGGCCCCAAATATTTTTTTATTCTCTCTTCAACTTCCTCAAATCTGTCTGATAAGTTTTGTCTTCAACTAAATGTGAAGAAAAAGCACTGGAATCAGAGAAAAAATGTTCATATGTGTTGAAGCTCATATAGGAGCTTTGCTCTACTTTCAGTAAAATCAAGGAAGCAAAGAGAAGTCCTCTGGTCTCTTAGGGGTTCCCTGGCATCCTGTCTGCAGGCTGACTGAGCTGAAAAGTGCTCTAAGGGGCCTGTCCAGCTCTACCAGCAGCTATGGGAGGATTATTAGAGACATAAGATCCTTTTAGAATATCTTTCAGTATCTCTTTTTGCTGTTAAGATGTATCTATATCTATACCTACATCTATATCTGTATCTATATCTATATCTATAACTATATATATATATAAGATTGTCTAGGAACTGTGCATCCTTAGTGCCTTATAAATAATAAGAAACCTGATATTTCTAATGCTGGGCAACAGCACAATACTGAAGTCCAGATGACAGTGTGCATGTCAGTGACAGAAACACAAGACCAATAGCTGATTCAATGTAAATTTGAAATTTCATTTAAAAAAAGAAGTACATACTATTCTTTCGTTGTCAGAATCAAGCACTTTCCACCTACTATCCTTCTTTCATCCTGCTGAATAGCAAGTAGCACCACACACAGCACTTTCTCCTAACCCACCTTTCTTTGTGTCTTTACCACAGATTTCAGGAGGTGCCCAATATCCATTACCCAAACTACCTTCCCTGATGAGTGTCCGTGCGTGTGACAATCTGGTCTTGAAACATGCTGGGTATCTTGTGCAACAGTTGATCTGAAGCTCTGTAAAGGGGTTTATAGTGTGATGACAGAAACAGTGAGGGAGGAAAAAGAATGTGGGTGTCAGACTAGCAACAACTCTTTTTTCTCTTAAGAGAGAAAGAACTGCCTTTGTTGTGGTTTTGTGGTGTTTATCACAGTTAAAATGGTCACTGATGCTCTGCAAGCTGCTTGTAGTCCAAGTCCCAGTCTGGTAGCTGACATTCATGATGCCAAATCCAAATTTCAGCATTCAATCACAAACAAAAATAAGGCAGAAAGGGAAAAAGCCCAGGGTTACCTCATCTAGCATCAGAAGTCCTATTTCCCATTATCACAGACTGAGTTTGAAGAAAAGAAGCTATTTTTTTCTCAACCAGTTTACTATTCTGCTAATATGTGACAATGGACATCACTGAGTTTGGATTAAACATGTTAGCCTCCCTATATTTTCTGAATTGTAGTCATATATATTCTTATGACTGAAACGTGGGGGGAAATGGAATGGATTTCCAATTTCCTCTCATCTTCCAAACATGAACACTGTCAGCTGCTTTTCACAAGGGCTGATGAGACAACCAGCAATCAGCCTTTCTATTTTCATCTCCTCAGGGCTTAACTCAAGCTATGCAGCAGCATCTCTGCTCTGCTTCCCAGCACAGCACTCAGAGAGTTACTAGTCCAGATGCTTTTTCAAAACAGGCAAACCCACAAAAGTAAGCATGCTATTGTTTGTGAGGACTGCTTGCCCTGTGATTATTGTGGGGAGTAGCATCCTTTCACAGGTAAGGAAAATGAAACACATTTGTGAGCACGGACACCGTCTGGCAATTTGATCCCTGCACCCTTATAAGGTTTGATCTGGATGCCCAAAGCTGCAGAGGGCAATTGATTTAGACTTCTCTGACTGCAGAGCTACAACTACCTTTGCATTAGCTGAGGTAACAGTTTCTTAAGAAGTTTTCATTCATGGTATTTTTTTTCTGCCGGGTTGAATAAGTCATAAAATAAAAGAAATTAAGAGCAGATGAATTATTTCTGCAATAATCCTTCTGCCTTCAGCAGATATTCTTGTCATTATAAAACCAAATAAATGAATCATATTGACATGATTTCGATCTCTTTTTTCATTTTTTTTTTTTTGTGACAAGTTCTGTTCTTGTCCTAGTGAATATTCATCCACTTTGAAAACAATGCTACGTGTGGCTATATCTATGTAAATTGGAAACATTAGTTTCAAATTTTCAACCTTCACAGAGGTTCCCCGCTGATATCCTACTTACGCAGGGTAGCAGGGCACTAGATGACCATAGCTGTCACACAAAAGAATCAGAGTCTGGATTCTTGCCTTCTCTCCCTTCAGCAAAACTAAAACCCCTGTCAGTATACCTCCCTTGTCACATCAATATACATTCCTGTAGAGCCCATTGCTGAATGCTTTCTTACCATTGCTCTCCAGGCTGCAAGCTGGCTTGCTATTATGTCAAACTTCTAATAGATTTAAATATGAGGACAGCACTACTCAGAGAATTCAACTTTCAATAAAGTGCCAAGACATTTTTCATATATGTCAGTATCTATATTTTTAAAGACAATTATTATATGTTGGATTATATGTATATATTAAAAAAAAGCTGGACATTTTAATTGGAGACTGCTTTTTGCAAGACCATCTTTCTGTGTGGTCAGACACTGCTTTTTTAGAAGCTCAGGCACTACTTTTATACACACATTTCAAAATGCTACAAAACACTGAATAGTTATAAGTAGCATTTAAATAATTTGTTATTTGGTTCTGGTAAATGCCAGTGCTCTGGATTTCCAGAGCTTGTCAGATGTGGAAGCCTGCAAATTTCTCTTTTTATAGAAGTCTTTTCTGACAACACAACACTGGAAAATCCAGTGTAGATTCTCATGTCCACATGTAGGAGTTGTACAACTGTGATGACCCCCTCCTTGCTTTTCTGACAAAATGGAGGGAAACTCAGAGCTCAGCATAAGGCCAACACAAAAAGTACCAGTGTGGCAGGTGAAATAATTTCATAGGCAAAAAAAATCAGTGTTGCCACTGCTGTGGCAGAATCAGGCCCAGAGTTATTCACGAACAGCACTCCAGCTGACTGCTCAGCTGCCCTCTTCCGGGAGAAGACTTTTAAAAAATTCTTTATTTCATCATCCTGGTGTACCAGGAAGAAAAAAAAACACAATTACCTTATTGTGAAGGAGGATGGGCCTATTCTCTGGCAATAAGGAATGCTACACAGTGTCTGTGTAATACATGCCTTAAACAGAAGATGGCATGTAAGGAAAATTGAGACTGTCCAATATTCACAAGTCAGCAAGTAGCAAAATGACTTTCCTCCTTAGGCTTAGGCACTGTTAGTCAATCCCAACAATCACCAATGTCAGCTAAAAGGTGCTGATCATTATTGCTAATGAGCATTATTTTAGACATGAGAAACAAAAGGTCATTTTCGCACTTACTCCTTCAGTTAATTCACCAGTACTATCTAATTGCATTGAAAGGTGGGAGAGCTTTCCTCAGTTGCCAACCATGAATTTTGAAAAAACATAGTTTCACTTTTATATTTGTGACAAGTCCTAGCAATATTAGAATACTCCCATGGCTACAGATAAGCCTGTATCTCACTGCTGGCAAGACCAGGCTGAAAGTCTGTGTGCTGTCATGCTAAAACCTGAGGCCTGATGAGAACTGACTCATCTCCTTAAAACCAGAAGAAGCAAGTTCACTAAATATTCTCATCTGAGAGGAAAACAAAAGGGTGATAACATAGGAAAGCTTGGGTTGGAAGGGACCTTAAAGATCAACTAGTTCCAATCCCCCTACCATGGGCAAGGATACCTTCTACTAGACCAAGTTGCTCAAAGCCCCATCCAACCTGGCCTGGAACACTTCTAGGGATGGGGTATCCCCATGTGCTCTGAAAAACCTGTTCCATTATCTCACCACTCCCACAATAAATAATTTCTTCCTAATATCTTATCTAAACCTAACTTTTTTCAGGTTAAAGACATTCTTCTTTGTCCTATTACTACATGCCCTTGTAAAAAAGTTCCTCTACATTCTCTTGTAGGCCCCCTTTAGGTACTGAAAGGTGCTATAAGCCCTGATGTCTTCTCTTCTCCAGGTTTAACAACCTCAACTCTCTGGGCCTGTCTTCGTAGGAGAGGTACTCTATTCCTCTAATCTTCTTGGTGGCCCTCCTCTGGACTTGCTCCAACAGGCCCAAGTCATTCCTATGTTGGAGTATCCAGAGTTGGACACAATACTCCAGGTGGGGTCTCATGAATGCAGGGTAGATGTGGAAAATCACGTCCTTCAGTATAGGCTTCAATCTAAGTCAGTGGTTTTGCTCCTGCAGGCATGGATGGAGGCAGGCAGGAGTCATCTCAAGCTCCCTGTCTTTTGCAGCAGGCATCACAAGATACTGTGGGATTTCTGCCTGATTCCTTTCCCCACAAATTGTGCTGGGCTCAAATGTACCTCGAATTCCAGCTATTAGATTCTTCCAGTTTGCTAACCTCCATAGGTCAGTCATGACTAAAATCAGCTGAAAGTGTCATGGCAATATCAGTTCTGCACATTGGAAGCACGAGGGGGAAAGCCACTGAAGCACCTTCTGGGAGGGCAAAGTAAAGGGAAATAGAAAATTGCTGCCTTGACAATCTCACACACGCACAAGAGAAGGTACAAGAGGAGCATTTGGTGCCAGACTGTGAAGTTAATGATTTTAGACTCACAACTCATACAGCTCTACTATACCACTGTGGGTTGTAAGCCTCCCATGGGACTATAGATGGAAAAGCATGTCAAACCTGGTCAGGACTTGGGCTGGATGTCTCTAGGGAGGACCAGCATGACTGAGGAAGAGACTGGTATGATTTATATAGCTCCCTTTGAGACAGCAATATGTGTCTGTCATGGTTTCAATTCTAATGTCCTACAGGAGGTGATGTTTTGTGAGAGAAATCGAAAGATGAAGTTTAAAAGTAATTCCAAAGGCCACTTCCTACAAGTGATTTGTCTTGTTTCTTAGTAAAATTTCTGTTCTTCTCGGGTTCTGCTTCATTACGTTGCATACACAATTTTTCACTTCCCATCTACGGTTATTGAAAGCTCACAGTCAGAGTAGCACATTAGTTCTTACATTTTACAGAAACAAAAAGTGTTGGTAAGGGATTGCCATTTTTATTTAGTCAATTAGTGATTTTTTTTTTAAATGAATGACACTGTAAAGTGGATAAATGAGAGCTCATTATGTTTCAAATTATTATCATTCACTTCTGTGTGAACGTTCAACGTTTTTACACTGTTCATTTAAAAAAATGTATATTATAACCTTGTGGACCATGATGGATTGTATTTTGCAAATACGTATTTACAAAGGTTTTAATTATCATATGTTGTGCGTATATTTGCATGCAATTTACATAATGTATTTTAACTGCCTATCATGCAGGCAGTATCTTGGGGAGTCTTTACTGTGAACATTCCTGACACGTTTGGCATGTGCAGCTTTTTGTAAACGTTGTTGCTGCTTTTGTGCCAGAAAGGTTTTACCATTCTCAAGGATGCACAATGGTGAGTATCTTGGAAAATCAGCAACCATATATATATTCTCTAAGGCAATAGCTGATTTTTCAAAAAGTATACACATGCTTTCACCCCAGACTGGCAAGTGGATTGAATCTTTGCTCTGCATGTTTGAAATTCATAACACGAGGCATCATGAAAGCACAATATCTTCTCCAAATGAAAGCACTTGTGTAAGGAAGAGAATTCAATTTTAAACAAACACACACATGTAGGAAACTTTAGTCTTAGCATTGTGCCTTATCTAAGGTGCTCCTTGGCTCCAATGTGTGCTGCCAAATCAAAGATTTTTAATGTCTTATTAATGCACCCAAATCTGAAAACAGGTTTAGTTTTTCATCTCTGTACCAATTTCTGGGGATTTGCAGCTCTGCTGCAGCTTTGCTTTGAGTAAAGTGCAAGAAGTCTCCATTGAAGAATGAATATGGATAGTAAGAAGTCATTCCTGCTGTGAAGAGCCCAACAGTATTCCCTTTTCAGGAAGGATAATTAGGAAAAAATAGTCCTGTTAAGATTTCCATCCTGTCCTAAAGTTAGAGGCTGAGGTCTTTTCTGTGGAACCATGCAAAAGTGCAAAGGGGAATAGAATCCTTCCTACCTCTGCTTCAGCCAGCTACAACCTACTCAAGTTTTTGGACCATATCTAGAGAACTGAAAAGAGAGAGAATATATGGAGGGGAAACAGGCTGCAAATACATGGAAAGGTACATGTATATATACAGGAAAAAGAACAAGTAAACACATATCCCTCTCTGCTCCATGCCACCCCATCAGATCTTTCTGGATGTGTAGCCATGAATTTGTGACACTTCCTAAAAGATTAATTCATAGGTGTCTTCCCTATCCACAAGCAGAAAAAGGGGAAGCATACTTCCTTTCTTCCCTCCTTACTTTGTTTGTTGAGGCCCTGCTGATGAATAGGAAAACAGAAAAACATCTTAGAATCTCATTTCCATTTCCACACCAACTGTATTGAGCTCAAAAATGCCATGAATTGCAGCCTTTAGATTTCTCCAAGATGTTTGCTTACAGGATAATTGAGAATTTCCATTTGGGTTTATATTAGCAGATTCCCCTCAAATGATCCCTTTCTGTTACCATCTCATATTACAACAGTTAAGAGAAATACACAGTGCTTACAGGCCTTTTTTCAACATAAATAAAATTTCAAATGCATGAGGTTGCCATAATTGGTTTGCATATAAACTATTTTCATACCTGCACAAGTTTTCTGGAATGCTATTTACACACTCATGCTTGAAAATTGAACCTTTACACACATATTTGTGTAGGAACTGCTTATTGCTTTGATAGCCCTTCAATGAAGCCGTGTCTGCAGAGGAACTGGTACCTGTAGATAAGAACCCACTATACATTCCATACCAAAGCATACTAATATGGGCTTGGAAAAATCAGATTGGATAAAATGAAGAATAAAAGGTGAAACATCATTAAACCCATGATAAAATCACAAAACTCATGAAGTTAACATGTATTAGAAGAATATTTCCTTTTACAACTGTTTCTATCAAAACTATTTTAAATTTGTCCCTATCTGCCATTCTCTCTTTTTGACTTTCTGTGGATAATTGAACATTCAGATTACTAGGAATATATATGAATAATATAATTTCCACTCAAATATTCACAAATTGTTCATTTGTAATAAGATATTGATATAGGAAATATAAAATTCATACTATGATAGTGACTCTTCTAAGCACCTAAACCTTTCAAGTTAGAAAATCAAGTAATACTTTAAGGCTTTCATAGAACAAATAAAATCATTAGTCTTCAGTAACCTACTAGCACAGCATCCATTGTATTGTGTCTGCAATAATGTGTGAAGAGCTCATGAATCCCTAGCAAACCAAGAAACCAGTGAATAATTTGAATAATGAATTCACCTGAAAATGAGCCAATATTTTAATGAAGAGTTATTGAACATTAAACCTCTGCAATGTCTTGAATTTTTTTTAATAATCCACTTTGGTCAGGCAATTCTACTATCTTTGACTTAAAGCAACTGTTACAGACCATTTCAAAATGTATTATAGTATTATTGATTTACTCTTCTGCAATTCTCGGTCTTAAAGTCATAAATTTTTATTCATGTAGCTGTAGACACATGAAATAAGAAATGTAAGCATAATCATCTGCTTGTCTAAATCAAACTGAGTTCAACACCACCTGGCTAACCTCTACGCCTTAAGAGTTGCTGGTGTAGCAAGCAGAGCTACAGCAGCACAGCAGCAACCTTTTAGGCATTTAGGTATTAGGCATCCACATCATATCAAAACCAAATATGTCCAGAATATAACTGGAAGTTATCAGATATCATGCTCAGAGGAACCACTGAAATGTACCATCTTGTTTAAATTTACTTATTTAAGACTAGATCATTCAAGTTGCTCCTTTCAGGTATCATGCTGGCATCACCGACAAAGCTAGGATGGCAGATACTCGCTGATGTAAGGAAAAGGTCCACACAGGCTCCTACTACCATGTAGAAGTTTAACATTATGAGTTGCATCCCATAGTAACCCCATCCTGTAGCATGTGGGACATGGAACAGCCATAGCGAAATGCCTACTTAAATACTGACTCTGCATGCAGCAACACCTACCTACCATCCTGACTATCTAGGGATTAGAAAAAGCGCCTATTGAATCTTTTTTTTCTATTAAAAATTGATTAATATGCAGATTTATCCAAGTGTTCCTGAGAAAACATAAGTGAATATTTTCTGAAAGTCATAGGTTTCATTAACAAAAATTGTGAAGTGAACAGATTTAGAAAGAGTAGAGTGATTTGCAGAAATCTTGCTCACATTGGATTTATTCTTCTAAGTACTTGAGTAAAATAGTTCCATACACTTTTTTATATGGTCAAGCCAACCTAAGACTAAGTAAATGTTGGTTGAATGAATTACTAGCATTTCATAAGACTAAGTATAAATACAAAATTGCTTTAAAGTCACAACTGAGAAGGCCACCATTCTTCAAAGATTTACCAAATCACCAAAGTAAGGCACAATATAATCAGATTAATTTAAAAATGGATGAAATAAATATTTATTCTTCATTCGTTCTTTACTGGGGGTTGAGAAGGCATCTGTTTTCCTTCTAAATCCCAAGTTGTACTTGAATTGGAAAATTTCTTCCAGGTAATATGTATGGATATCTTTTCTGATATCAGATGTTTTCCTGAAGGAAACTCATCTTAATGACTATCTTTCCCAAGAAAGAATGGAGGCTTTCCTTCTGATGTAGAAGCTATGCTTGTCCATTTTATGTATGCAGTCATGGAATAATTTCGTTGGAAGAGATCCCTGGCGATCTCGTAGCTCAAGAAGCTATATGGTCCATGCAGTCTCCCTTCAAGTAATTTGGTTCATTCCTGTCATTTCCTTCAGGTCGTTAGAGAAAGTATAAGTCATGTAACTAGGGAGACAACAAATCTGCTACTATAAATTAAGCCTTACACTTTCATTTAGGAGAGGTAAAACTTCTTTTATATTTCATTAATCTGTTGACCCCAGAACAATCAAAATGTTCCTAGGATTAAATTCTATTGATTAGTGATGATGGTACAACTTATCAATGGAAAACTGAAGCAAGCTTTTTAAAAATAGAACCTGATTTTGTCCTGCTTTTGCACAAAGGTACAATTATGAAAGTGTGTAAGTTGCCTTTCCTCCTACATGACACAGTGACAGAGAACTATATTCTTTCTCCTTTCATGAATCCAATCACAGAAGAAGAATGTGTATGGACCAACAGAAAATAGATACTTGTCAATTGCCTCATGCAGTATTGGGATATGCAAAGAAAACCTGAAGGACACTGTGCAGAAACTTCCTTTTACTCTATGGCTGAACAATATGTAAAAGGTTAAGAATCCATCTCAAAGGAACTACTCAAAGAAATCTACTCTACCTCTATCAACAAACTCTGAAAGCAAATTTTTAAACCCACGTTTATACATGAAGGCCAGAAAAAAACAATTACTCCTGGAGAAGCATTCAAAATAAAAACTACTTTTTTATATTCATCCATTGAAATACCAACAAAACATACAGAATTCAAGGTAAGGTATATGCATACGAACATACATGCACATGTTTTTTAAAACAAAACAAAACAAAAAAATCAAAACAAAACAACAAAAATCAAACAGAACAATGGGAAAAAAATAAAGGAAAATAGCCTTTTCAATGAACATACTGTTGTGGGACAAATGTAAGAACAGCAATCTGAAACTTTGAATGTTTGGATACAAGGACTGTTGCTCACAAAAAGGTAGAAGACATGAAGGAAGAAAAATTGATGGAGGGGGCAGAGACAGATAAAGATCTCTACAGATTTTCTGTATTATATCCTGTGAGCTGTAAGTAAAGGAAGGTTGTACAGTTGGTACTACCTCAGGAGAAACCTGCGATGTGATTAAAAGCCAAACAGGCAGAGCACTTTCAGCTGCTTGCTGCTGTCTTGGAAAGGACAAATGTTTGATGGCCACCTGTGCTTAGTCCTCTACCTTCCTATCTACTCAATTTCTGGTGTATTAAAATTCCTTATTTCCCATCCCACTGAGAGCTAAAGCATGGGGAGGCTTAATGTGCCCAGGCAAAAGGAGCAGACACAGGGGACAGTCCTATAGAAGCCTGAGCCTTGGGACCAGCAGTTCTACATGGAGCAAATTACTTACCCCTCATGAATACCATGGTATGATTTTGAATCCTCTAACTGTAGCCTGCTAACACTCACTTATCTGAGGCATACAAAAGGAAATAAATGAGGTTGCTCAGGATTAGTAAACATCGGTCAGTTGGAGAAATGAAGGAATATGAAGATAATATCAAAGGCACTATCATCATGGTCCTTTTCAGAAAGTCTGTGGCAGGCAGAGCACACAACAGTTGGTAAAGAATGCAGATTTGAAGATATTTTGACAGTCTTTAAGAAGAATATATAAATACAGATACATAAAACCATTGGCAATACAATAATTTTCCAAGTGACATTATAAATAAAAGGGAGAGAAGGAAAAGAAAGAAGTAAATTCCTACAGGACAGTCAATACTATCCAAAATAGAAATAGTTCATAATCTATGCAGTATGTATTAATCCTGTTTCCACCAATAAAATAAAAATATGTAGTTGTGTTCTAAATAACAATTTTTAAAAATCTGTTTAACAAAATCAGAACTTGATCCAGTACTGGTCAAGGAGAAGCTTGAACTGTCTAAAATGTACATGGTAGAACACCATAACACTTTTACTGTAAACTCAAATGGAAACTGTATTTTTGCACAGAGAATAAAAGGAAAACAGAAACTATGCCTTGATGATAGGAGTAAAATATCACTCCCAAAAAACACAGCCTTCTGTCATATTCTAGTCCTATATATATATTATATATGTGTACCATGTAATTTTCCAGCCAAGAAAATAGTAAGGTAAGAAAGGATTTTTGGGGGAGAAAAAAGTAATGCAATTAGCAGACAATGAAAATAATGGTTACTAGCTCAGTTTTTACTACCTTGGTGGGGAAGTCTCTATCTTAGGACTCAAAATCCATGGACATCAATGAGTTCCAGCTAATGACTTTGTTATCTAATATCCAAACAGAGTAGAGGAGTGCCTTTTTTATGTGTCTGTCTAATCAATGTCCAGAAATAGCAAGGTTTATTTTTCAGGGTATGTTTGACATAGAAGTGTGCGATGGGAATTGGTTTAATAAGACAGCCCTTTAAAACGGAATATTCAGGAAATCCTTAGAGAAGTGCATATCAGTATTCACTTCATAGCCTTCTCTGTGAAAATCTTTTTTCTCTTAAAAGAATCAAAAATAAAAGTCATGAAGCTCAATAGGGACAGATTTGATTTCCTCTTTTCTTTTTTTTCATCAAATCCCAAGGTCTAATTAACCAGGCCTGGAGATTTTTGTTGTATTGAAACAGAAGCTCATTTAAAACCAAGGAGCCCATTCAATAATAATGGAAATAGATACTGCTGTTCCATTCTCCTCTCTGACATACCATACCTTTACCACATACCATCTCATTACTATAAACCAGCTAACATTACCACATTGGTCATTAGATGCTTTGCAAAGAACTTCCTGTTTTCTTATTTATAAAAAGTGAAAACAAAATCGAGAAAAAATACTTCTTTACACTGCCTCAGAAACTGAGGTGAGGAAAACTGCCTGTTGTACAACAGTAATTTACCCTGTGTCCAACTAATGCATAGTACTCAAAAACATGATGCGTCGTCCTCAGAAGGGTTGCCATGTTGAAGCATTTATTGTTGTTTGTTCACATCTTATTCAAGTAGATTGCCCCTGTAATTTTTACATTACCAATAAACTGAGTATCTGATATAAAAGTGCAGGTGGAGTGAAAATTAAGACATCTTACAATATATGATATTTTCAGAGACTTTTTAGAGTCCTCATGATTTATGTATTCCATTCCTTGAAGCTTTCTTTGAAATCTTAAGAGTTAAACAACTGTTTTATACTAAATGAAAGTGAAGATTCCTGTGTTGATGCATGCCATCAGGAACTAGAATTGAACAGAAATACAAAATCATTCATAAATCACAAAAACAAGGCTGCTCTTCTGCCCCCCACAAAGGACAGAGAAGCGTACTTAAGCAAAGCACAGACGCAATACTAGGACTAGGAGAAACCAGTGTTTCATTCCAAGTTTGCTGAAGTCAATTTTCCATAAAATCTATTCACAAATAGAAGAAAATGTTAATGCAAGAAATATCTGCTGCAGAGTATGTACTGCATAATATATATTATGACAATATAAAGCCATTCAAAATCTTAACTTTGCATCTTTATAGTACAAAGGCCCCTGAGCTCTTAGACTGGTCCTACAGACTCCTGACAGTTTTGTAGCCCAGAAGGACAGGACACTAGCAACTCCTTAGTATGTTACTAAAGCCCTAATTATTCAATTTTTAATGGCAACTCATTTGGGGCCATCACTGTCCTGGCATTACAGAAAGAAAACAGCTTCCAACATCCCAAGAATGTCTGGGATAAAGAGTTAAAAAAGAGTAAAGAGAGAAATTATTTATTTTTCCCAATATGAAAAGAAAAACAAGACTCAATTTTTCTTGATTCAAAAAGAAGTCTTTGGAATCAAGAGTGCATCTGAGATCTGATATCTAAAGGTATCTAAGATGGAGCAAAGTAAAAGGAAATGGATATACAATTAGTGATTGGTTTTACATTTCAAAACACTGGGACTTGCTCACTGCTGCACGATGGAAAGCTTACACTGAAAAATTGTTTCTAACTTTGAACTTCACATTTACATAGAAATACACCCAGAATTCTTCTTATGCCCCCGCTTGACACGGACTTGTCAGAATCTTATACTCTCCTTAAAAATCTGTCTCTGAATATTTTTAGATTGCAATTTCTCTACATGCAAAATATAAATTTGAATCTTTCCTTTTGCTGCCTATTTACATCCTTTACATTATTTGTCTCTGTTCATTTCTACATTTGATTTCTTTCTCTTCTATCAGCAGCTATATTTGCAATGTCCTTCAATACTTTTTAGATCCCTGTGTGCCTCATCTTCATTTTTCTTTAGAAAGATTTAAACTGCAGCTAGTTTAGTCATTTTAAACTAATTATTTTCTATCTTTACGCATGAGTTTACTTCCTTCCTGCATGCAAAAAGGTCTGGGTTCATGGGGAAAGAACTAGGGGAAGGTGAAATAGCTTTGTTATCTGAGCACTTTGGCATATCTGGTTGAAAAAGTACTGCACGTGGGAACTGGGAAATCGCCACCTTCAATGGCTGGGTTTTGTGAATCCAGCTCTTTGCTAGTTTAAATGGCATCAAAAAATGATTCTGAATATTTCTGCTTCAGAACTTTAGCCACAGAGATGAGAAAAACCCATCGGGATAGTGGTGTGGTCAGAAAGAAGCCCAGACTCTCTCACTCACAGTCCATTTCTCTTTCCTGAGAGAGACAGAAAGCAAGCTGTGGGATTTTGTGGGGTAGTCGCCTACCTGGCCTTTCTACAGCATGTATCTTTTGGAACATATGCTGGTTACCTGATGTGGCTTTTGTCTGGATTGTTCTTAAGTGTGTGGTTCCAAGGCTTCTCGGTGGCATACCGAGTCCTGCTGCTTTCCAAATTTGTACTTGCTTCCAAGGTCTGGGCAAGTAACCTTGAAGATGCTTGTGGGGACTTCTTAATGAGACGGCATCTTTGGGCCAGTTTGTAACAGTAGACTATGAGGGGCACTCCAAACAACTGAATTAGAAACCAATGTACATAGTGGAACATCCAGTAGAATTAAGAGCTTGTATTGGGAAGCTAAAGAGATTTCAATTGAAAAAAATTAAAATTATTTAATTGTAGTCAGTGGTAACAAATATTTTGGCCCAAGCTCAATTTAAAACATGCTGCAGCCAGCATGAGATGCAGAGGCTGTATGTTGTGAAAGAGCCCAGAAAGGGTAATGTAGAAGACCAGCTGTCCTTAATGGTATGTGCACACTGGCCACAGATCCTGTTCATTTACAAATCTCTAAGCCAGAAAGAGAGAAAGAAAATATAAGAGAATCTTGACCACTTAGTCAGCAAGTGACAACAAAGATTAGAAATGGCCTCTGAATATGTACCATTAACGTTGAAAGAAAATCTACCATATTGTTTGTGTTTAGATCTGAATAAATATATTGAAAAAAATTCCATGAAGTGACACAATTATCTTTTACTAATTTAAATGTATATCCACCTTGCTTTTACAAATCTCCCCAGATAAAAGGAATTCAAGGCAAGCCATTTTCAATGCACTATGCAGAAGACACTAGTCTCACAGGCTTCCTTTGACTTAAAATATGCTCCTGAGAATTTTCACTAAGTACTACATATTTCTTGAAGGAAATTAATCTATTGACATGTACATAGATGATGTTCTGACTTTTGAGAAAACAGCAGCAGAACATCACAAAAGACTAAACAGTGCCTTTGACGGGACTATGAAATAGAACCCAAATTATACAATAAAGGTAAAACTTCAGGCTCCAGAAAATGTTTGAAAGAAGGGCTAAAGAAGGTAATAAATTCCAAGCTATTCCAGACTTCAAAGACAAAAAGACAAATGAGTGTGCAAAGATGGTAAAATCTGCGGGAAAATTCATGCCAAGCTTGACAGTCTTTATTAGTAGCTGTCAAGCACTTACAAAGAAGTGCACATAATGGTATTCAAGCTTGGACAGGCTTTCAAAGCTTACAGGGTTAATAAAGTTCCTATTCTCAAGTATTTTGATACAAGTACAAAGACCTAGGCATTTTCAGATGTTTTGGAAAATTGCTGAAGGATGGGATGTTTACCAAATAGGCTGAATACAGGGCACTTTTGAAATCAGAATACCCCTGTGCATTGTTAGAGAGGAAGAGGGTAGGTGAAAGAAGTTTTACATATTCATTTACAGAAAAATGGCAATAGCAGCAACTAGTCACATAACATTAGTGCTCACAGCAAAGGTGCCACTGGTTAAATATAACAGTAAAATAAGGTGGGGTTTTATCAATTGCAATTACAATATTTGAAAACATAGCATAAACCATGAAATATACTGATAGAGACACTTCCAAGATGCTTTCTCAAAAACAAAGGTGTATTATTGCACATGGGAATAGTAACAAAAAATCTGTCTCAGAAAATATGTTGTTGGATTATTATTTGTGTTACTGTAAGGTTACATGGGGAAATTGGTTTCATTTTTTTCATGGGAAGAATTAAATCTGCATTTGCCAGGTGTGTCCGAGAATTAGATCTTATCACGGTCTACCACCTGATAGGCAGAACTGGATTATGGATTTCAACAAGTAATCTGTCAAATTCTAGACATCCTTAACTGAATGGCCTGGTGGAAAATGCCATTAAGACACATAAAAGGTTATTCACAGGAACTCTAGAAGAGATGTACACTTACTGCTGATGAATGTGTCGGCACTATCTCTAGAATGGTCTACCACTAGCTGAAATTAGATTTAACAAAAAAAATCAAGGTCAGACCTCCTGGGTTAGGAGGACAATGGAAAACTATTTCTGAATACAAAATGATGCAGTGATAGTATGACAAGAGTTCAAGGATATTAAAATTTTGGAAGCCTGGAGGTATAGACTATATGCATAATGGCATTTGGTGGATACAAAGGGACTTGAGAAACTGTGCTTTGTTCATCTTATACAAACTTGGAAACATACTTTTATGGGAAGCTTGAAGCCATTACAATGTTTTTCTGATTTAAAAAAAATCAGAAGGAGAGGAAGAGGGAGGAGAGAAGAAGGGAGGGGAGGAGAGAGGCAAGAGGAATAATGGAAACATGTATTTATGTACTGGCCCTTTGAGAGTAAAATAAGAAAGAACAAAATGAGACCTGAGACCATTTAGTTGAACCATAAGTTCTGAGCGGAAAGCATGTTACAGTCAGAAGAGAGCAAATCTTGATCCTCCTCTTTTTATAGTGAAATTTCATAGGAAAGAGTAACTGATAACAAAAAGGTAACAAAGAAAAGTTTCATCAATTATCTGTTGGCTTTTAGTTGCCAGGTGCCAATTGAGCCTGATCTGACCCAGTAGGTTCTTTTCTTCTCTAGTTCAGCACAAAGTGTGAACACTCCCACATGATTTTCTTTGGGATGAAGCAGATGAGCTGTGTTCAGGCAACACTGAAAATGGGAGAGATAGTTTAAGAACCAGTTTCTTGCTGTTTCCCAGTGATGTCACTGCTCGCCTTTTAAGTAGTGTACTTATCTTTTGCCCTGTTAGTATGGCACATCCAAACAACAACAGGGAAGGTGCTTGCTAGCAAGGGCCAAATATGTAATATGAGCATATAATTTTGCATACTGCTATAGCTGCAGAGATACTTGGACCTTGGTTGCACTTGGACCTTGCACTCCCAACAAGTAAAACAATTGGCACCACATCAGCAGTCTCCCCAGCACCTCTGTACAACAAAGCTTCATTGAGTACATCAACAAAGCTTCTCAGATGTGACACAATTGGCAGGAATCAGGCAGCTCTGGAAATGTGAATCTGGTTGGATTCAAACAACTCTGCAATAATGTGAATCCAACCAGATTCACATTTTCCATTTGAAAATGCTGGGAGATGAAAAATTCCCATGACCTGTGCAATCATTTTCACTCCATATCCAATATGTAAGCTGATTTCTCACCTTGCTGAGACTAGACTCAATGAGAAGCAGCTGAAACTAACAAAATTATAGAACCATGTCATAGAAGAAATAGTATCAGGACTTATATCTATGTATAAAATTGAATTTGTTTTAACTTTAGAGTTTCCAAAGCCCCTTGACATGAAGGTGAAACAATACACCAAGATGGCATTACTTCCTAGCATTCAGCTGCACTCAGCATTAACTTGCTGGTTCATTCTGTTTCTGCTCAGGACAGCCCAGAGACAAGAGGAAGCGCAATGCAGGAAGCTGACATTCAAAGACACTAAACAGTCACAGGGCCAGATTATGATGGCTACTGCTAGTCTGCTCTTTGAGCCTGATGAAATGTTTTGAACTCCTTTCTTTCCCAGAAGCATGAAAATTCCTTTGTGGAGAATATATGCTTAGATTACCTAGGGGATACTGTGCAGAAGAGCAGAGATACAATATTATCTTGAGAAAATGTCTATCCCCATCCTGAAGAAATACATCAGTTCTTGAAATAGGAAAGAATAAAAAGGAGAATGATAAAACCTCAGAATATGGATGATTGTGTTGTCTGAAAAATTCTAGAGAAGAATCCAGGTCAGTGTTACTTGTACCATCATGAAAAATAGCAAACCAGACACAAAAAGGAAGACAGGGGAAAAAAAGTTTATTGGGCAGTGTCAGGATGATTACACATCAAAAAACCACCCAGTTTTCATGAAAGATCAGTGACAAAAATACCATCCTATAAAGGTCAAAAATAGCAGAATAACCTTACAGGAATAAGTGTCCCACTTTTCTGAATGTGACCTGTAGGATGAATTACTAAAATCTTATCATAGGTAACTGAATATTAGAAAGACAGCTTGTAGCTGTAAGTGAGTATGTACTGAACTAAAAACCTTAAACTCGATGACCGAGGAAACTCACAGAATAAGTTATAATCCATTTAAAAAGCCTTAGGTCTGAAAGGACAGCAGTAACAGAATATCTATAAAGTGACATTATATTTAAAGATAAATGACATATACAGCAAATTAAGAGAAAGTAACTCTCTTCCAGCGTTTTTGTTCCTTTATGAAATAAAATTCAAAGACAGTTTGTGACACTTAAAAAGATCCAGCAGAGGTTGTAGCAGGATATGAAAGGAAAAAATAATAAAAAAAAAGACAAGTCTGGTCGTGGATGAAAACCAAATTCATTTAATTTCATTAATTCATAGTTTGAGCCATTCCACAGTTGCACTTTCAGATCTTTCATAGCTGTCCATATTTTTTCTAATCCTAGGGTTTTATGTTCCTCTAGAGTGACCCAACCTAATCAGCCCCATTCTCTCCTTCAGTTGCTTCTACCAGAAAAGCTTGCTTCTACCTGAAAGAGCTTACCTAATTCACTTCTGCTGCTTTTCAGGGGACAGTACTGACTTCACTCTTAGAGGTGTCCATGATCCTATCAGAAAACTAAATTTTTTTCCTGGGTGCTGTCAGAAGTTGGAAAAGACTAACCAAACTTCTAATTATTGTGTTAAAGAAGGAAAGCCTTGTGTTTTTAGTCTGAAGAAGAACACAGATTATAAACAATTGATGATTAAATTTGGAATTAAGGAATTTAAAACACAGATATATTATGTTTTCTTAGCAGGAATTCTAGGGGAAGAAAGATAAAACACACCTTCTTGAGAGGAGAAAAAACTGCAATGTGTAAGGATCTACTGTGCCATGCCTAGACTTAGGAAGCATTACATTAGGTTATGAAGTACTGCATATGTACTTAAATCTAGTCACTGAAATGTGAAATTTAATAGAAAGTATGCTTGAGAAGAAAAGACTCCTGACAGAAACATTAAAACAGTCTGGAGTAAGTACTGAATGTGTGTGTGTTACCAGCTATATATGCTTAGCTAAATGAATTTAAAACACGTAGAGCACCCACACAGGTTTTTCTAAGATGCTGGGGCACCATATAATTATTCATTTACTCATCTTTAAATGAAACTAAATTCCCAGAAAGCAAATGTGTGAGATCTTGCTAGAGACAGCTTTAGTGTTCCTCCTATTCCCTTCCTTCATTTATTCCTGGATGCAATCTCACACTGGACCCATTTCTGAAAAGCTGTAGCAATCACTTTGCTGAATTATGCAGGGAATCACTATGAGTTTCAAGACTACACTAATTTACAGTCAAGGATGTCTGACACACCGAGGACCAAGCAGGAAATAGGTGATATACATGGGATCTCACTAAAATCTCTGTTAGCAATATGAAAAAAAACCACTAAATTTGTGAAATATAATAGCAGCAGAGTTTGAGGGTTCAATTTACACAGTATTTCCTTTGGACTTAAGTCTACTGAAATAGTACAGTATTATTTGCAATAATGCAAATATTATAGTACAGGTAACAAAGCCTTACTGGAGGAAAAGAAAATTTCCAGAATCTATTCCTAGGTTTGACTGCAAATATATCTAAATGAGTGCTCTTTTCTGATATATCCAGATTATAAGCAGAATTGCAGAGACATACAAATAATTCATCAGTTAAGCTTACTAGCCACTTCCAACTTGAGAAGGACAAAGATGTGAGATGTGTAACAATTGTCTAAGCTGAACTACTTTATCCGTCTCTGCTCAAAAATCAATTGCAAATGAATCTTCTGAATTGCTTTTCTAGAAAAAAACAGCTCTCTATATCTAAGATGTTAACACAACACAGCTGAGAAACAGTTATTTCTTAAAAAAAAAAAACAACAGAGAGAAAACAGGTCTAAGGTGAGAAAAACCAATTAGATATTTGGAGCGCAATTACACAAGGCCTGTTTCTGATATTTGTAAGCTTTTAAGGTCAATCTCAGGTTCATATGAAGCCAAGGTAAAGATTTTAAAGTGGTGTTAATGTCAAGAGTTGCTGAGATTTTTACATACTGCCATTCTGTATAAACAAAGTTTTGTAAACAATGTCATCACAAAGACCACATACAGAAAAAAAATTGCCTGGACCTCATCTTTAAAGAAAGATGTGTTAACTGACTCACAGTCACACCTAACCACCAGTAACCACTTTGCAACTCTTCATATCACAGAGAAAATAAAACAGAACTGGTAAATCCAAGGATACCAAATATGAGTAGACTAATAACACATGAAGAGGAAATCATGCATAGAGAGAGACGCTAGAGGAAAAGCCTCACATATATTTAGAGACGAGTTATGTTATTTCTGTTTTAATGTTAGAAAACTATGGGACACCCATAGCTTAACACAAGAAAAGTTTGCTAACCGAATCCATTGTAATAAAACCATGATCTGAGAGAATTAGAGAAATTGTGACATTGATGTTATTTTTAATGCTGCATAGCTGAACCTGATAGCATCATTAAGAAACAAAGGAGAGGGACATACCGATATAGAGTGTTGTTGGCAAACTGCAAAATAGAACAGGGGTCTCAGAACTTGAGACTTATCCAAACTATTTCAAGTACCTGAAACACGAAGGGTGCAAACAAACCATAATAACACTGGATTATAAAAATAATGATCTACAGACATATCAGAAAGATAACACCTGTGAGCAGTGGGAAACAAGCAATTTTCCATCACATTAAGTATTAATGGAAAGAAGAATCCAAAGAAAAACAATATTATCCTTTCCAGATGATAACAATGTATTTCAAATTTACAGAAAAAAAAATCAACATCATTTATGCTTTGATGCTCTTTTTTGTCTTTGATGGTCATTTCAGTAAGGGTTTATGAAAAAAAGTCTTCCTTGTTCAGTATACTTGCCTGGGTATGTGTGCCTGGAGATTTCATGCAAGAGAAGTGTAGGGAACAGACTAAAGGTCTCTATGTAACCTTTGTTGATCTCACCAAGGCTTTCGATACTCTGAGCAGAAAAGGTCTATGGCAGATTTTGGAACGTTTAGGATGTCCCCCCAAGTTCCTTAAAATGATAATCTTACTTCATGAGGATCAGCACGGCCAAGTCAGATATGGCAACGCACTTTCTGAGCCCTTTCTAATAACCAATGCTGTGAAACAAGGCTGCATTCTTGCACCAATCCTATTCACAATCTTCTTCAGCGTGATGCTCCAAAGGGCCACGGCAGACCTCAATGATGAAGATGGTATCTACATTCAATATTGTACCGATGGAAGCCTATTCAACCTAGGGCAACTGAAGGCCCACACTAAGACCTTAAAAAGTCTTTTTCAAAAGGTCTCTTTTTAAAAAAAAAATCATCTTGTCCAGAAGCTGCTTTACGCTGACACCACCGCCCTCGTTGCCCACACAGAAGCAGTTCTGCAGCATTTAACATCCTGCTTTGCTGAGGCTGCTGAGTTCTTTGGGCTGGAAGTCAGCTTAAAGAAGACAGAACTTTTCTATCAACCTGCACCTCAGGAAGTCTTCCATCATCCCCATATCACCACTGGCAAATCACAGCTCAAATCAGTCCAGCAGTTTAATTATCTAGGTAGCCTCATCTCCTTGGATGGTAAGATTGACAGAGAGATAGACAACAGGTTAGCAAAGGCATATAGAGGCATAAAAGGCATAAAAGAGTCTGGTGAAATAAATACCTGAAGAAAAGTATAAAGATCAGTGTTTACAGAGCCATTGTGCTGTCTACTCTCTTATATGGATCTGAATCATGGGTCATTTACCGCCACCACCTGTGACTCCTAGAACGCTTCCATCAATGCTGCCTCTGTACAATCCTAAACATCCACTGGTCAGATTATGTGACTAATAGGTCTGTTCCACAGCAGTCACAAGTATTGAGGCCATGTTGCTGAGAACACAGCTGCGCTGGGCAGGACACGTCTCCAGGATGAAGGACCACCGCCTCCCTAAGATCTTGCTTTATGGTGAACTTGCCACTGGTTACCACAACAGAGGAGCCCCGAAGAAAAGATACAAGGACTCCCTGAAACAACATCTCAGCCTTGGCCATATTGATCATCATAACTGGTCTACTCTGGTCTCCAATCAGGAGGCCTGGAGACACACCATCTATAACGCTGCTGCATCTTTTGCGAACGCACGCAGGATCACTCTCGAGGAGAAAAGCCAACGCAGAAGGAATCATGTCTTGCTGATACCATCCAAGGAGTCTTTGTGCTGTGCCTTTTGCAACCGGACTTGTCTATTTCGTATTGGCCTTTTTAGCCACCAGCACACTTGTAGCAAACGTGGGTAGAGTCCTTCCCAAATCTTCGTTTGCGAAGCCCAGCCATGATGAGAGTTAATAATGGAATTGGGGCCTATCTCATTCAGATCAAATATGACTACTATGGATGCTAATGAGCAGATTTTTCATTTTAATAGGACATATACATTGGAGTAGTCCATGAGATTAGAAAGTTTGCTTTCAGATTTTTCTGTACAGCATCTGTTGATGCCTTACCACCATTTCCTACTGTTTTGTTTGTCCTTAACGACTGATTTTTTCCTATAAATTAGTAAAATGTTTGCCTTAGTAAATGACTGCAAAATAGATATCATGCTTAGGTTGATAAATTTGCATGATAATTTGGCAAACTCATATAAAATAATAATTAAGAATGTCCAGAAATATTATTCTCTTTCTCTGTATTGACTGCTGCTGTAGTCATGTTTGCATGACTGTTGCTATGTACTTCCACCTCCTCAGCAAAAATTTAAAGCTGCTAGTCTTGACTCACAGTAATATTGTGAAAAGAAAATCAAATTCCAGCTGCTTTCATAAACAGGGAGATATTTAAGGAAGGGATCCAGCAGGAAATTACAACTGATAAATAAACACCTTGGGCATACTTCTTATGGTTATGATAAAGAAACTGATTCTCAGGTGAGATGTGTAAGTGAAATCATTGAAAAACCCAGAAATTATAGCTTCTTTCTGTTTGTTTTCACTCAAAGTTGAAAAAATCCAAGCACTTTCTTCATGTTAAACTGTGACTATGTCAGCTTCCATGCTTGATAATCAGCTTCAGAATTTCTTTAAGTTTTTCCTAAGCAAAAATATTGATGCTATCCAAAAGTACATTCAATACCTAACACTGACAATATTCATATATCTTCTAACTTCAGGAACCATTTGAAATCAGAGAAGGATATAATTATCAGGCTGAAATACTTATGTTCCACTTAGAAAAGAGATGAATCTTTTTTTTTTCTTTGCACTGACCTTTTCTTTTTCATATGGTAATGACCACAAACCCACCCTTGCAAACAACGGTAACAAAATGCAGTAATTTAAATAGCCTATTGTCTAGCAAATAAGGTTCATCTTATATTTATCTTTCAGTCTATAGGGGTGGATTTTCAAAACAACACACAGAAAATAAAGAGAAATTAAGCTATTGTGCTTCAATTAAAATCAGCAGGAGTCAAGGAGCTAATACCTTTGGCACTATAAAAATGTTGGGGTGAGCATGAATTGACTGGACAGTAGTGGTATCTGGCAAAGGATCTGGATTTCAAAGTTACTGAAACAGTATGAGTTCTCACAATACTAAATTAGGGTGGGCAAAATCCGAGGTTACCCAGTGCAACAGCCATCGCACAAAATTAGCTCTCTGGATGATCTGCAGTATATGAACTCTTTTCTCTATGAACTGCCCTTGCCACCCAGCAATCAAATGACTAAAACATGTAGCACTGTTATAGCCTCTGCAGTGGACTTTGTAAGCCAGAATCAATTTATCAAATGGATAAATGTACAGAACTGTATAGCAGATGACAATGATTTCTGGATAATGTCAGTACAGAGAGGTATTCATTGTTGGTTAGTCCTTTTTTTTTATGTGGGGTAAAAATAAATTGAAGTTGCAGGAAGAGTTACAGAGTGATTTCCAAGGAGGACTTATCCTTGTGAGCTACTGCTACATGAAAAATTGGAGGGTGCTTCTTTTTTGTGAAGGAGACAGAAGCCTGAAACATCTTTCTCTGCTTGAATTTGGACATGTTGAAAACTGCTATGGTCCTACAGTTGTAGAGAGATTGTTCTTCCCTTGGAATACTCTCATTGTACATGCTGGTAAACATTATAGTGCATGAGGAATAAACAATAGTAAGTAATAATGAAACTCTAGAGCACCTACAGAATACACCTTGCACGAAGTTTGAAAGTGCAAAAAATAAATAATAAAATAAATAATTCGTCTGGGTGAAGTCCTGCAGTATAAGGAGAATAATTTTCCCCTGTCTACCTGCACCATGAAGAATTCCATCCTTCTTTTAGGTGTTTTAACATATTCATTGTAAAAATGCTGGAATCTATGAATGTGGCTTGAATAGCCATTTTCTAGACAACTCCCATGAACGCAAAATTAGATATCTATTTTGGACAGATGTTCTTCGCAACTTTATAAAAGTCATGATTTTTCAAAATTTATTAGCAATAACCCATAGTAGAGGAAATCTTAACTGAACAGTATCATCTAATCAGGAGCAAATGCTAAAGAGCATGAAGATATTGAACCAGATTCAAAGTTCATATGAGTTTTTCTATTCATTTAAGAGAGGGGTCTGGATTAGCCTAAGAAGCAACCTAGAACTAATGAATAGAAAGTGACATTCAGATTGCATAGTTACTGGCTAAGTGCATCGAATGAAGTTAAAGAAAACAAAACCAAGGAAAGATTAAATTAGGGTAAAAATATCATAATCTACCAATAACTATAGTTTAAAAAGTCAATGTATTTGTAACACATGTTCCCTCTTTTAACAGCTGTTGAATGCAAAAATAAAAGTTGAATACTAAAACAAAAAGGAGACGTTCTGAATGATGGTGTGCCACAGTTGCAACTGGAATTGCACCCTACACCAACAATTTTAAGAGTTAGAAAATATTAGCATATATGTTTATTTCTAAGGAGTCCTGTTGAAGAATTTGCTCCAAGTATAGTTACTTATTATTATAGAAAATTTTAAACACATTTCAAACCATAAATATTAAGACATCTTTGCATTTAATTTGAGGATGAATATTTGTTACTTCTGATATTGGTCTAATCCTGCAAATAACCTCCACAACAACAGGCTTTTATGGCCCTGCAGAGACTTGCTGATTTCAGTGGTTTCTCCACAGACCTGTTCAATAGATCACTATTATATTACAAGTTCAGCTCTGTGCTCAGCAGAATATTTAAGAGCACACTTAAATTCATACTTACTCATCAGAGTACTCAACTTCAGGCATGTACTCAAGCTCCTCCAGAATCAATATGACTTAAATATTTTACTGACTATGGGTACATATTTCAATTGGGACATTTGCTGGGTATGCCAACATGTGCACCTCATTTCTCTTCTGTAGCTAGGAATATGGAATATTTATTGTGACACATGCTACTATTAAATTGTTGGAGGCTGTTAAAAAATTTTCCAATTACATTTGACTTCATACATTTATCATTTTACCTTCAAAAAAGTTTGTTGGAAACAAGTGTAATACAGCATTTCCATGATCTTTTTCACGGGACTTGAGTATGATAAATTTTGTTATTGTGTTGCTGTGTTGGACAAATTTGCTAGAAACAAATGAAAAGATGACCCATCTATTTTCACTGTCCACTTCAAAATAAACACCAGCTCTCAAAATTTATTCAGATAAATGTACATGGCAATAATTAAAAATTAATATAAAGCAGGAGGTTTTAAGATGATTCAATGGTAATTTACACTTGTTTTAAACTAGAGTAATTGTTCTGAGAACTACTGAGTACCTGGGCCTGGAAATGGAGTACGATTAGGACTGTTAATCTGAAACCTGAAAGTGTTTCCTATGACTCAATAAACACTTAAATTAGAAAAAAAGATTGAATGTCTCATTTAATTTTCACATGAGACCTTTTGACAAGGTTGCTAAATAAAAGTTTACTCACAGAATGTCTTTAAAGTATATGCCTCCAAGTCCAGTGGTTGAAAGAAGACAGCATTATTTCTATTTATAAAGGAAGATACATAACATATGGCAAAATTTTCAAAACAAATAATTCTCAAACCACTAAAAATGAAAAAGACTTTCAGTTTAATATGGTTCTGTTACAAATTGAATAAAATTGTGGGGCAATGTAAAATATCTGTCTTTTGTGCATAATAAATGTCAAAAGCAGTTATCCTCTTTTATGTAATCAGATAGCTGAAGTCTCTACAAAAATCAGTTGTATCAGTCACAGCACAAACCAAAGGCCAGTTTTATCTCTTTTCACTCTAAGAACTTTCCAGTAAAACAGTTGCCACTCCTAAAATCCATGCCAGCATTTCAATGTCTCTTTTTAGAATTCTTTTAGAGTTGCTAGTGTTTAGTTGTGTTTTGATAGTATGTCAGCTGCAGTAGTAGTTGCAGTAGTAAATTACACAGAACCAGGAGTTGCCTGATACTTTTACAACACCTTAATGTGGTATCTGGAGCAGCTGAAATAGCTAGGAAAAAAAATTTTGAAATAGCTAAGGCCCATAACTAGTTAAAGCAGGTTGAAAGTTCTCATATTCTTGTGTCTCCTGTCTGTGGTGTAACAAACTGGTGCGACAGTCACACCTGAGCTAGATGCAAGGGATCCATACTGTAAGTACTTACCAGCAGCAGGAAGGAAACCTCACCAGCCTCTCATCATATGATGCTACGTGGATATCTGCAATTGCTGTTTCACCTTCCACAGAGCAGAGGGGTAACTTTGGGTGAAATATTTACAAAATACTCTTGTAATGTTGATAAAAAACTTTTTTGTTTGTTTTTAAGTTAGTAGATTGCATTTACACATTAGGGCAGTGCCCTTTGCACAGTGTTTGCAAAACAAGGAACAGTATCCAGACTACAAAGGACACAGTCCCTATGATTATCCTCTTGCCCCTGCAAGCTTGAATGGAGTTAATTATCAGTTTTGCAGTCTGCAGGTAGAGTTGAAAAGTCATTAAGAAATCTAATATTCTAGCCAATATTGTACTCACAGCAGAGAGGAAAACCTTAGTTTACCTTAAATAACATTAATAGCAGAAGCAGTTTGAAGTTCGAGCTCTGTTTTCCGTAGCAGTAGCTAGGTATTTATTAGCACCACTGAGGGTAACAGGAATACTCCAGTGCTTAAGGCAGCCTTATAGAATTGTAGAGAATCTAACTAGGATAAAATCAGTCTCAGTGGTTTAAAAATTAGATAACATAACATTTCATTTAATGTTCAAAAAACCAGACTAAGCTCTATACCTACCAATTATTTTTAACATAAAACTGACAACACAGAAAACCTTAAAAAAAAATTAAATTACTATTTAAATTTATTTTGAGCTTCTGTGAATTCATCATTATAGAAAAATTAATGCTATAGGCACAGAAGAAATAAATTTTTTAAAAAACGATACTAATTTACTTGTCTTAACTGTGTGACTTAACTTCCCAGAAAACCTTCTTTTTTAGACATTTTTTGTTTTTTTGCAAGTGTTATAACACATAGGAAGAAACTAAATGATTGGTAGAGAAAATTATAAAAGACTGTCCTTAATTCCAAACCTCCACATAAGCAAGACTGTATAGTTCCGAAGGTGTCATTCAACAGTTTTTAATCACTGAGTTGTCCTCTTCACTGAGTTGTGTTATATAAGGTTCACCAAGCACTAGCACAGGTTGCCCAGGGAGATTTTTGAGCCTCCATCCTTGCAGATACTCAAAACCTGTCTGGATGGTCCTAGGGAACAAACCCTAGGTGGGACTGCTTGAGCAAGGGAGTTAGACCAGATTACCTCCAAAGGTCACTTCCAACCTCAACCACTCTGTGATTTTGTGCTAACTCTGAATTTATTGTCTTTCATATTCCCTTCTTTAACTATGAATATTCCACTTAACCTTTCTCAAAGTTTCTTGTACAAAATTCTAGTCATGCAATACAAATTCAGTCTTTAGTTACTATTTGATGTCCTCCTCCTTCTACTGAGCAGAAGGCAACCTAAGTCTACAGATTGTACGAAGAATGTGGGACACTCTTAAATGGTTTTCGTGCTGTTGACACCAGGAGGCAAGAGAGCGCAGTGCTTTCTGGGTACTCCTAGGGAGCTTCCTGACAGATTGTCACATGAGCTCAAATATTTTATCAGGCTCACGACTGGATCCATTGCCATAGTTATTTGTCATGTGTAGGAGAAGTCATTTGGAGAAGGCATCAATGACATCAATAACAGGCCTGAGACTTTTGTGCAAAATGAAGTTCAACTTGAAGCGGCTGCAAAAACAACAATATTCATGGCCCTTGACAGAAATACAAGCAGGTACCAATATGACAATATTTTGTATTTCTGTTTTACAGACAACCACCTATATCAAAAAAAAAGAGTGCAATGAGCTATGTCCTTCTGGTCCCCCTGGCTTAAGATATTGTTAGCCTTACAATGTGCCAAATGGAGGCCACAAGCCTCTTAGCTTCAGTGCTGAGCCACATAGCAAAAGTGATCCAACAGAGCACTAAAATCTGTGCAGTTCTGTGTGCCTTTCTTTTGTGGAAAAGAGAACAAAGAGAATTGATAATTAAACAAAATTAAAAAATTGACACTCAGCAGCCAAAGGAAACAAGGCCCTTTTAGTCCCCTACAATCTTCGTATTTAATTGGTTTTTTCCTGGTAGTATGAAGACTCAAGGCATTCAAAACCATTATCTTTGAAAAGCTCACTTTTCAGTCAGCCCAGAATCGCTAACAACTTGCCAGGAGCTGTAATAAACTCCCTCCCAAATGAAATGTACTTCTAGGATGCAATAGACAGTTTTAATTGTACACAGAAGCACTATACAGCAGTTTAAAAGAGAAAACAAAGAAGAAAATTATAATGACAAAATCCCAAAGGCATATGATAGAGTTGCACAAAATGGTGTGGTTCATGTAGAGGGTTCAAAGGAAAGTCTGTGGGCTCTCTACAGGCTTATTCCACTCTGCATGGAATAGCAGAGAAATGGTAGATCAGAGCATAAATCTGTGACACTTAAAGTTCCACCTGAACTCCAAGATCCTGGGGTGTCTTCAGATTCCAGCGCTCAGAAGAACATCCTGCTTGTGTCTAATTCTGTACTGGGGAAAATGTCTAGAACTGACCTTAACAGTTACCCTTAGTCCTTCTGATTTGCCTCTTTGAAAAGCAAAATCCCACATACTGACATTTGTTGCTCATATTCTGATGTCTCCAAAATGTGCAGAGTTAAATCACCACAATTACAAGACTGGATACAAGAATTTTGTGTGTACATGCACTTCTACCTTGACAAGTTCTGTGTTGGAGTACATGGGTTCATTGGCAATTCCATAGTCTGACACTTTTCTCACATTATTGACGTATCTATTTGTATTTCCATCTAAAACTCTGCTAAAAAATTTCACATGCCAGAAAACATGTGAAACTGTGGGAGAAGCAGTTCCCTACCCCAGATGACTCCCAGCTGTCTCCCTTGTAGCACCCTAGAATGTGCCTAGAATGCACCTTTCACCCTAAGCAAGGTGCTTAGATTAGCTGTTGGGGAAAGATGTGTGCACTTACACCTTCCAGAAGGAGTCATGATTCACAGCGTTTCTTGGGGATCGGAGTGAAATTTTCTTCTGTTTGTTTGACTGGAAAATTATCAACTGTTTTTCTGCTTCCACTCTGAAACTTGAAGTTCACAAGTGCATTTAGGAAGAAAAAATAATTCTCCTTCATCGACCTGAATGTGCTGTTCTACAACACTAGTAGGTTGCTCCACTTTGAATATCACTGTAAAAAAACCACTTTGTGGTACCAAAAATCTGTTGAGCACTAGAATGATGGGTCTTCTGTATGCCTGTTATTTCAACTTGGTTTTATTTTTGGGGCTGGAAGGGGAGGGTTCGTTGCTGCTCCAGAGTTTAGTGCAAATGCAGCAGCCCACCAAAACTGTGAATGTAGGTTGCTTGGCAACTGCTTTTAAAGAGTGGTATTTGCTCTCAAAGAGACAAGCTGTTATTTTTCACCTTTTAAAACAAAAGCATAAAAGGAGAAAAAAACAAAACAAAAAAAACCATAATTACTTCACCAGCTAATAGTGTAAATGGTTCTTTTATATGCATACAGGGGTGACATGCAAGTTCTTCCTTCTCCATATGATTTCCAACAGAGAACCTATAGCAAAGAAGTTGTTTTCTACAAAAAGTGCAGTCAAGTGGAACTAACATCTCATACCAACTCAGAAAAATAAATTACATGCAAGATAATGTATCTCACAGGGGGGAAAAAAAAGAACTCTTAGAGACCAAGGTCAAATCAGCTCAAAATTTTCATTTTTAAAAGTTCTTGCCAGCAGTTATTTGGGGAAAACCTGTAATGCCTCCTCCTCATGTCTCCCACCACCAACCCCTGCCTGCTGTTTCATCCTCAGTTTTGAAGAGACTGTGAAGGGGCAGCATGTTCAGCACCACTAGAACACCCAGCCCACAGAGTTCACAGTGCAGCCACAGAGCATAATTAGGCCACCCTGATTTTAAGTGCGCCTCGGGCCCGCTCCATGCAGGCCCAGAACAGGGCTCTCTACAAGAGACAGGACCACTGGACTCCCTGAGGAGGACACCCCCTCAGCTGGAAAGTTTTCACACCTTTTCCCACATCCTATGTATCCACTCTTTATTTACAAACCTGTTTCTGCACAATAAAAATATCCCAGGTGTAAGCAGTGTATAAAGCATTTTTTCTCCATCCCTCTTCCAAGCATTGCTGCTGAGATGGCCCTAACCCTGCCACAGCAGACACAAACAGTATGCAAGTAGTACATTTAAAGGAACACCTATGTTGTCCATATCAAGCCATAGTCTGATAACAGCAGTAGCAGTTCCTGGCTTGATTTAAAGTGTAGTAGATGGATAAGTGTGTTTTCTAGCTTCTTTCTAAAATAACCCAAAAGACTCTACATGAGGTATGGGGGATTCTAGAAATAGAGGGAAGATATCAAAATGTAAACATGCTTTAAAATATTTCTATCAAAATGATCTTTCATCTCTTTTCACTTTTAGTCCTCTTTTCTATAAATATTAATTACTTGGAGATCACATAGCTTCTTACTTTAGTGAGTTATAATTTAAAAGGATGTGTCCTAATTGTGCTCAACATAAAGAATAAAAATTTTAAAGCAAAAAAAAATCTTTTCAGAAATATCATAAAACTTAAGGTGATTTTTTTAGTAAAACTTTATTTGTTTCTGGATCTTCTTACTAAAAGCAAAGTGTTGAATGCAGAAGAGGTCTTGGGTAACATTACAAAGATGCCTGTATATGATTAGGACACTGGCCATAGGAAAACATATTTGGAATGTCACCCCTCCCAGTTCAGAGCAGGAATATGAAGTAGTGCTTAGGATGTTGCCACATACACAAAAGAATTCCATTACCATGATGTCCAGGTGTTAGAAAGATAAATTACTTACCAATAAATTACTTTGACATGCTTGAATGATCCCAGACCTAGGGGCAGTTAAACAAAACTTGGAAAGGAGGATGTACTACTGATAGCGGACACAAAGAGTGCAGAATTTACAGGCCACAGGGATATTTGGCAGAATTCCCAAGTTAAGAAAGAAATTAACAAAGTCAACTCAGCAACTGTGCTGAAATCAGCTCCAACCGGGCAAAGGTAATTCTGGCAGGGGGAGATTTTGACCACTGACTCAGAGAGCATCAACTCAAGAAACCCACTGACTTGAAACAATAGAAAGACTGAGCATGTGAAATAATTAGCATAAGAAGTAGGGGAATCATTTAACCAATAGAAAATGAATACCAATTAACAGGAGAACTATGTAACTTGTAGTCAATGAATATTAATGCCATTTTTTTGCTAAAATGTATAAATAGTGAAAACTTTTGATAATTGTGCTGGCTTGGTGAATATGTCACCCAGCACCCCATTCTGTGCAGAACTGTAAAAAACCCAAATATCTCGACTGTGTGTGGATTAGCCTCTTGCACACAGGGTGAAAGAACCTGTTTTGGGACAACAACCATTTTAGTTGCTTTTCTTTTTTTTTTCTTCTTTTTAACTCACACTGTCTATAATGTTCAGCTGAACATTATATATGTTCACTGAGTAAATGAGGTTTTCTGTAAAGACTGGTAATCATGAGGGGACATAAGGTTCCCTGCCAATCATATTTTAGATCTTTGTGCAAAGTGCAACAATCTCCATTGGAGAGGGGGAGAGGCTAGGACACTACATTGCCTCTGGGACACGACATCCCAGGTTTTAGACTGCTAAATTTCATCCCAAACAGAGGCAAAATGCCCAGTAGAAGAACAATGGAGAACTTTGTTTCCCATCCTTCCTCTAATTCTTGACATGTGTTAACAGTCTGGTTAACACCAGATGACTGATCTGATGGCTGGACTGTAAACAGTCTTATAAGTTCATTCTACCAAACTTTGTGAATGGTGTCTAACTCTCCAAACACAAAATTATCAATCGGATTTAGCTCAAACTTAAATATAAATTCGTTTTGGGTTGACTGAAACTACTCTTTCCTCTGCCATATTTACTGCTTACAATTTGCTGAACCCTAGAGGTCCATCTCTAGCATTTATGGTTTGTACCTACCTCCATCGCTATTGTGATAGATGAAAAATGAACCATAAATCAGTGGTGACAGTTGTTAGTATACTACTGTTGTAACTACACCTTCTCAACTATTTAGTAATCCTGATGACTATTTGGTTTGTGAAGACCGAACTTCTTTTTTGGTGGCAAATAACATTGGGTACATTACTGGGGTTGAAAACACCTCACTGCTTTGTCATAGTTTCATCATTGCTGCATTGATGGTAAAGAACTTGTGAAACCTGAATCTTTGTGTCACCCCTTCTGCTCAGATTATGCCCAACAAAACAACACCTGAAACTGAATCCCAGAAAAACAAACTAGCAATGACTACTCAAGACAAAATTGTCACAAGTCATTATGTTCCACCACTTCCATCTGCCTACCTTTTCTTCCTTAACAACTATACATCTTAAAACTGCAGTGGCTGAATTCTACGTTTTGGTTTTGTGCAGACAATGAGCGCTATGTTGCATCATTAATATCAGCTATTACTTAAGCTGTGCAAAAAGACAGCTTGCAGAAAACAGACACGCTGAAGGAACTATGAAGCAATTCAAGTGTATTGGCTACATGCAGTTTGGGTTGCAACTTGGCATGACAGAATGTGTGGTTTATAAAACAAGTATGTTTATTTCTCTTGGAGGAAAATTTGTGCAGCTTAGCAGTCCAATTCAGACTACAGAGGCTAATATTACAAAAGAAAGCATTTAAGGTACAGGTGTGTCCTCAACTGGTCTTCTTCTCAAGGATATATATACATACATATATATTTTTTCTACTCTGAGAAATAGTCAACTATCTTAATGGTAAGGGTCAACTATATGAATGTCTCTGCAGAACAAATAGAAAGGAGAAGAACTGCTAATAAAAATTAATTTGAATAAATAAAGTAGAAAACTTTAAAATTGCAGGCCACAGCTCAAATATACTAGCAAGAAGATGGGCTATGCAGCAGTTTAATACTCTTCTAATACTGACAGATGACTAGAGGTTAATGACACTCAGATTTCTTACAAAAATACCCAGCAGATGGTGAAAGTTCCCAAGCTAAAACACAACCAGATCAGCTAGTCTTCTGAAAGATTAAGTCTCTTGAAACAACTGTATCACTAGAGTTAGCAGATTTCATTTAATCTACCTGGAAACCTTTAAATTTTATTCACAATGAATTTTAATATCTTCTAGCTAGTAAAAAAAAAAAAGTACTTTCGAGGACTGTGCATCATCAAGTATACCATTTGTGTTGCAGGAGAGAAATCTGTATTCAAGCGATGGGCCTATATCTCTTTCAAGTCCAAAGCTGAGCTATAGCAGCAGAAGTCACTTGGACTGCAGTTCTAACTAAAATGGTTTGAGCATTTTGCAGTTTCTTTGACGGTCACCAAAACATTCCCATGTCTTATATTCTCGATCCACATTTTGAGGTGACATTTTAGGATGAAATTTGCTTCTGCAGAGGGGAAACTAAGATGCACTTGCCTCAGAAAATGGATTATGTGAAATGTCATTCCTGATGTGGTTCTAACACTAAAAGAAAAAACATTTTCTGATATACATTAAAACCAGTTCTTAAATGAATGGACCTAGGGATTTGTGTCCATATTTTGTTTGAAAAAATATAAAGAATGCCTAACAACACTACCAAAAAATCCAGATCTAAAACGTGTAATTTTACTCCAGAAAGGTGGGATTTTTTTTTTCTTTGGCTAGTCATTCAGAAATTACTTTCTGTGACACACTCTACAGACAAAAGTCTCATATGACTACAAGAAACAGCAGCAAAGGTAGACGCATGGAGTTATGTAGCTGTGATCCTATACACTTTTCTCATTGCCCTGGCAGTGAGACTCAGCAGTAGTAGCACTTTAAAAAACTTTTCATGGACACTTTTAATAGCGCAGAATCTGTAATCATCTCAGCCAACTTTTAATTTGTTGAGGTGTTTTTGCAAGAACTTGATGATTGTACCAGACATTAGAAAAATGTAGTTGCAGATACACATTAGAAAAATGTAGTTGCAGATACACATTAGATGGGCAACTGAGGAGCTGGCCAGCTGCCAGGCCTCCACACAGCAGTGATAAAGTAGCAATGATGTCTCAATTCAATTTTGTTTTAATCTAAAACAATATACAAGGGAATGTGGGGAGAAGAAGTAATGAAAACTGCTTTTGGTTCCATGCAAGTCATAAGTGACTTCAATAAAGCCAGCATTGTTTCTTCAGTGTGATCCTAGTGTTAGTCAATCAGGCATGAGGCACCTTAGTCCCCAGACATGTATTTTGCCCATAAAATTTTCAATAACATTAGGCAGTGTAATATATACAGTGGTTGCTTTTTCAGAAAGAAATTTTTATTTCGGACTGCAATTATTGCCAGAATCATCTTGAACAAGTTGGAGCTTTTTCCCAGAGTTGGAATTAGGCTAAATATGCATCTCTTTAGACTGCTCAGCCATTTATAGCACATGTGAATTTTATTAAGGGCCAGATTCAGAGCACTGAATGACCAGATTCAAATTCTGTAGTGCAGAGGAAAAGATAAAAGGGATGAAAACCATTAACAGAGTGATTTTGAGTTATAAAGTTAGTTAGCTGAATGTTGTTAGCTGAGTTGTAACCATCTCTGTTGGGTGAATGAAGGCCCTTGGTTCCTGAGCTGGTAGATCAGGAGTCCACAATCTGGTCCTCTCAGAGGACAACTACTGCAGGCTTCTCGAGGCAGGCAGAAGGCACTTAGATGGCAGAATCTGATTAAGCAGGGGCATCATTCACCTTTTCTCACTAACCTACTGATAAAGCTATTCACACAGGCAGTGACAGAAACTTGGGTTCACATTCTTTGTTTAAGCAATTTGAAAAGTTCATATTCCTTCTAAGTGTGTCTCAAGCCATTGGTGAAGTCAATGATCACTGTCAATTTTTGTAGCCTCAGTTAGACTGAAGTGTGGAAAAGAAGCTAAAAAGAAGAGCATGCAGTGGAGTCTGTTTCTATAACCAGGAACAGGTCAGGTGAAAGACTTGTAGCTTTCACTCACTATTTCCTGGACTGATTATGCATTTTACATGATTTTTATTTTTTTTCAAACAAAGAATGAAACAAGCCAGGAAATTCTTAGTTAAAACTACTCAGCACTGAACTTTTCAATTGCATGTTCACTAAAGGGGATCAAGAAATCAGAAAAATTATGAAACTCTCTATATCATGAGATTTCAGGCACTTTTTTAGGAGTTAGAAAATATGTCTGGATGTAAGATTTTTTTTTTGTCAGAACTGATTCAACAAAAAAAAAATTGCAGAATGCTAGTCACTTGATCTTCAATAACGTAGGTGTGAACTTTTTTTTTTTTACATTCTCATTGGGGAGTGGGTTGTGTCGGCTTAAAAACTATGATTACTTCTCAAGTGGCATTGCCAATCATCATTTGGGGCTTCCTTAGTTCTAACCATTGCAGCTAAGTTGTAGCAATAAAATTACAAAATACCATCTTTGACATTAAAATATTACCTCAATATTCAGTACATGTCAGCTTCAAAACATTAACATTTATATAAAATTATTAATTACCTTCAGTTAGCTTAGCCTTCTTACAATCTACTAGCAAACACATGCCGCACTACCTCAGTAATTCCATCTGAGGCATAGATAAAGAACTTTTGTTTGGATACTCTTGATATTTGGATAACATTCAGACTTTATGTTAGAGATTTTTTAATGTAGTGGGTTAACCCTGGCCAGATACCAGGTACCCACTAAAGCCACTCTCTCACTCTCCCCTCTGCAACTGGACAGAGGAGAGAGAAAAAAAAACAGCTAAGAATTCATGAGTAGAGATAAGAGCTGAGAGAGGTCAGTGACTGATTACCTTCACGAGCAAAACAAGACTCACAGTGGGGATAGTATTTATATTTATTACTGACAGGATAAGAGCCAAAGAGTAAGAAATAAAACAGTTTTAAAAAACACCTTCCCCCCACCCCTCCTTCCTTCCGTGTTCTCCCTCCCCAGTGGTGCAGGGGGAC